>NW_017300322.1:807195-839487 GCF_001594075.2 Trachymyrmex cornetzi
CCCCCCCCCCCCACACTTAACCGAATCATAATGAATAAATTATATAATAATGCGCTATTTATGCGCTCTCAAAATCAGCAAGAAAAATTTTTGCACTCATTTTGTTTAGCTGAAAAAAAATGTTTGTGGGGGCCTGATTATGCTGTCAGTCAGCCCTCCCATGTTAATAACAACCGATTTGGAAAATCAAATACACAAGATTTATACATTATTTATGCGCTTTCATATTCCCATAGTTTCAATTTTTGCGCTGCATCCCTTAAGGCACTTCCCTTTTGAAGCAAACAGTTATATTCATCCCTAAATTGTTTAAAATTGCAAAATTACGCTATCTACATATGCAAAATATATCTGCGATTTATGCGCTACTATTTCCAAGCAATTTCAATTTTTGCGCTGCAACTCTTAAGAGACTTCTTTTTTGGAGCAAACAGTAATATTCTATATCTAACCCAGTAAACACATACACACACAGGCTGTGCACAATTTCATAGCATAGTGTATGTAAATGTTACAGAACAGCACAACGAACCAAAAACGTAGCAGGTATATCATTGACGTAAAATGGCTATAACAGTTACGTATGACCGTACTGTCACTCTTTCGATGCATAGTTAACATAACATTTACGTGTAATTTGAATAACATAAATTTTCATTCTTTGAAAACTTCGTAAATGTTACGTAACTGTGATAATGTTACGTTATTTATATATAAATGTTACGTGTACGCTTCTTTCTTTTACCGACTTTGTGTTACGCGAAATATAATTAAAATATGCTGACATTTTGATCTGAAAATGATGTAACTCTTACAGAACAGTGGAACATCGTTCCATAATGATTACGTAAATGTTACGGAACGATGATTATTGGGAAGTCATTAAAAATTGTGAAAATATATGCTTTAACTGTACAAAGTATATTTTTTATTTATGCGCTATGAATTCCAAGCAATTGTGTTCTATTAAAAAATCAGAGATGATAATGTTATGATTTCGAAGAAAATAATGTGCCCATAAACAAAAAATATACTTTGCACAATTAAAACATGTGTTTTCACCATTTTTTATGATTTAAATACGAATATTATTGTTTACTCCAAGAAGGAAGTCTCTTGAAGGGGTTGCAGCGGAAAAATCGAAATTGCTTGGAAATAGTAGCGTATAAATCGAAGACATATTTTGCATAGTTAGCGTAGTTTTGCAATTTTAAACGATTTAGGGATAAATATGTCTGTTTGCTCCGCAAGAGAAAAGTGCCTTAAGGGATGCAGCGCAAAAATTGAAACTATGTGAATATAAAAGCGCATAAATAGCGCATAAATCCTGTGTATTTGATTTTCCAAATCGTTATTAATACGTGGAGGGGGAGGGGGGAGGGCAAGAGCCAGTTTAGGTAGTCGTCATATCAATAGAATAATAATCTTTTTATTCCTATATATATTTTAGATCGTTTAATATGATATCTCATGCTTGATGCGCGAACAAAATGTTTTATTCACTTAACTATTAACAACGCAATATTCACCTTATCTTCAGCATAGGAGACAGGTCTATAAAATGATGCTTTGACGTTATATACATAGCAGACGTTTGACATGAAAATTATCTAATATATGCTTATCCTCCTCCTGTCTCGTTATTCTGAGTCTTCCGCCAGTATACGCAATGTGTATATGCTTATATATCGGACATACAATGTCCATGCATAATGCAGTGGCAGGTGAATGACGCATAAATATTTAGAACTGACTTCTATGTGGCGTATAATTAAACATTAACAAAGTGACTGATATGATAACAATCTTAGTAGACAGTTTTTTTGAAAACTTCATAAAGTTATCTTAATAACGACAAGCCGCGCGCGTATCAAAATAATAAAATTTAAAATCTTTGTTAAAAGGTATATTTTTTAAATTACATTTTAAAATTTCTATATAGTATACATTACAGAATACATTTTTTAAATTACATTTTATAATGAATAATTATACATTTAAATTAGAGCGTAATAGTAATATTTAAATTTATAACTATTATAACTAATAGTATATATAGTTTTAACAAACAGCTCTATTGACTGCTCGTTTATTGTTTTCATGAATTTATTTGATTATTCATTCAGTATCACTGTATTAACGATTATGATTCTCGTATTTCTTTTATTGTTAACAGAATACTTTCTTTCATTTTCACAAATTAAAAAATAGTACAAGAGACTGGCTTCTATAAATTGTCGTTGCATTAAAAAAAATATTTTATATTTCAATTATATTAAAAATATATATATTAGTTTTACTTTAATTTTAATTTTGAAATTAATTCATAAAGTAAACAAAAGGAATATATAATTTCATAACGCAATATGCCGATAAGTTCAACAAAAATATCTTTCTGCAAGCCTGGGGAATTTCATAATAAAATATGAATAGCAAGCAGATAATGATATTCGACGAATATTCTCGAAATGTTCGAAAAAAGAAAGCTGATATAAATACTCGGAAAATCAGAGCGTATGTTGAAAGTCTTTAAATGGATTTTTCAAGTAGATATTATCAATTGAGTGCTTTATTGTAACAAAGAAGTGCAATGTAGGACGTTACATTAATGTAGCTCATTTCCAGAAGTTCAAAAGCGAAAACAATTTATAATAATATAGTCGCTTTTACTCCGTAGCTCCGCAATGAGTTGATGAGTTGGAAGAACGATATTCTATATACAATATTTCGTTGTTCTTGCATTTACTTTAAAAATATCCCATTTTATTTACTCGTTAACAGAATCTTACGCTTTCACACTAAAATGATTGATTAACAATATCTTCTTATATCTTCTTATAAAATATCAAATTTTCTAAATTATTTAATAATATAGTGTAATCTTATTATTTTAATAAGACAAATAAAAGCAATTTTAATCTACAACGTTTCATGTTAATTCGACGCTCTAAATGTAATATTTCAATTTTTAGATGAAATTATGATTTCTTACTAAAATTATTAATATTAACAAGAAAATACGTCTTACATATTTTGTTTGAAATAATTTTATACAAAGAAAGATATTTGTAAAATCAAATCATTTATTTTTATTTATTCTAATATACTGCGTAAACATCATTTTAGCAACATGTTTTTTGTGTATATTATTTTTTAAAAATATAAAATGTGTAAATACCTTTTTAATCAACTGCATATTTTTCTTTGAAAATGCAAATTGATTTACAATAAAATTTTTCGTAATAAATGAGAATATTTTATTTCTCTCATATTAGTCATATCCGACATTTTTAATTACATTATATTCGCGTGCAGGCTTTCTGAAAATTATTCTGCGTAATAATATGTTAATAAATTTTAATAATTCCACTAAATGAGCATTAAATGCGCAGAGCATTTACGAAAAGCGAAATTAATTGCATGGCGCCCAATCATCGGTAACACATAAAATTTTCAATTCACCCTTCGTGAAAATTTAAATTTCCGTTTTGGACTCATGTTTGGTAATTAACGATAAAGATGATTATCTAATATGTGATGGATTCTGGATAGGAGCGATCAATCGCTCATTTGTCACCACCCTTACTTAAGCATCAGTTTGAGCCAGGTTCGAATTACGTCATGGAAACTGTCAGGGTAGGAAATAGTTTACCAACTATTCCTGCATGATAGCCAAGTTTCTCACCGATAGTCGAGTCTCGTACGAGCCATACGTCAGTAGTTTCGACAAGTAATCTACGTTATTCTAAACGTATCTTCCTGATAATCAGTTGTATCTATCTACGAATCACTCTAATGATCAGTCATTCCGGATCTTCTTATTGTGTCGACTAATGTAAATGCAAATCCACCCGTATGCTAGATTGCATCGTTAATCATTTCAGTAAACAAAGGGTAATCGAATTTCCATACGCCAATATACAAGGTTTTGCATGGAGGAGGGAATCCATAATATCCGTATAACATGTACAACTCAAGTTACGTTTTCGACAGCGAAATCGAGATTATCCACGTCCATGATTCGTGCCCCGTGCGAATACTTCATTAGGCAAACTGCGCACGTTGCGCGAAACGAAATTGCAGCAGAGTGTAACTCGTGCACATTCAGGATGAACTACACGAAACCTTTGAAATAACTTGAATTTCTTTTTGATAAACAGTAACATCATTGCTTTCATAAAACGTAGTAATAAATCATAAACTCAATCTTATTTAAAAAATACTTATTGAAAACCAAATGGTAAATGTAAAGATTTCACAATTGAGCTAAAAGAAATAAATTATCAGATAAAGTATGATATCTGATATCTACACGTAGGAGAAACTACAGTACCTATAGACATGTTGTATCTTGAAACACTCTAATAATTTATTAATAATAACGAGACTCTTTATTAGTTGCTCACTTATATTACTTTTTGACTGAGGTAATATAACTGAGCTACATTAAAACTTTTATTATTGTTAAAAAAAATAATTACTATTGTCAAGACTATCGCCTCTTGAAATCATATGGACAATATTCTTTTATATGTAGAAATACGAAACATTATTTAAAAGAGACCGTAATATCTAGGGATGTGTTGTACTTTGTGATACATTAATTATGTTTTAACAATAACAAGATTTTTAATGTTGGCAGTCCAATTATATTACTTCAGTTGAAAAGTAATAGAGCAGCCAACATTAAAAAGCTCGTTAATGTTAAAAACTGAGTGTTGCACAAGGTACAACATATCCCTAGGTACCACGATGTCTTCTAAATAATATTTCGTATTTCTGCACATAAAAAAACTTAAAAAATGTTGTCGGTCTGATTTAAAGAGGTGATAATAATAATCTAAACAGTAATAATTTCTTTTCTACGTCACATTTCGTAACTACAGTGACATGAGAGATAGGGTTTTGAGCTGTGGATTGCGTTATATACATCCACCATCTCCCTCAGGCGCAGGTGTAAAGAATGAGAAAAGGTATTTCCTCGACTTCGAACAAATGGTTGCGGCTTAGAAGAATAATAATACGCATCCTACATATTTGTGAAAACAAAGGGTCGCTCGCCGCAATGCAATGCGAGGATAAACTTTCCCTAGTTAGATGACGTTTGCAGAATCGAGATAATACAGGGATTATTTCATTAGCTGTTTAATTACACATATAAAAAAGTAAAATTCTTTCTTTACCAAATTTTTAAATATAGATGTCATTTTCTTACTTCGAAAGTGATACAACTAAAAAATATGATTTTTTAGTTGTTAACATGAATAAATTAGATAAAGAATATTCCATTAATTATGAAAAGTAAATTAACTCTTTAAAGTGTCCGACCGCCAAAACAGCACTTGTGTCATTTTTAAAATTTTCAAAGGAATTATAATATCTTTTACAAGATTATCAAATTTTAAGTTAAGTCGTTTTTATAAATAAAAAAATTTTTATAGGTAAAAAGATTTTTATAAATAAAAAAGAGAATTTTCTACGGAGAACATTTAGAGTTAAAACAATTTCAGTAATTAAAGTTTGAAAAGAAATCGTTTTATTTTGAATTTAATTATTTTAACTAATTAATTTAATAATTAATATAAATAATTTATTTATATTAAATAACACAGTAAACTATTGGTGATATTTTAAGTTATGTCACTTTTGAAGTAAGAAAACAATATCTAATTATAAGTATTGGGAACAAAAGAGTGAATTTCAAAATTTAAACAGCTATAGCTTCATTAAAACAAACAAATATTTTTTAACAACATGTAGACATGATACAAATAAAGTTACGAACTTTTGTTCCAACACAATATTGGTAATACGATTCTCGTATAATTTAGAAGAAACTGTAATTAAGCAGCGCAATTTAATTTTGTGTACTTATGTGCATTTGCACACTGCATGGTATTACACACAGTTTATGGTTAATGAGAGATCAAAAACTATTTGTGTAAATGCATACTTATGCAAATTATAATCGTGCAAAACAACGACTGTTTGTGTCTGCGGTGGATCGATTTGCATCACATCGCGTGTAATATTTACGTGATAATTTTACGAAACCCGCAAATTTTGCATAATGTATATTCAATATTTGATTAGAGTAAAATTAATGTACGGCTTACTTTACGCTTGAACTAGTTTAACATTAAATCAGTCACGCTTAAAAATAACACTCAAAAACACGAATTTATAATTATCATGAATAAAAAAGTTAATACACACTATAATACACTAATGAAAAGTTAATATTATAGTTTTCCTGAATTTTATGTCGTAAATATCTTTTTCTTTATATAAATATTACATATTCTCTTATACATGCAAATGCAAAGCGACAAACTATTTTGCAAATAAATTAACTAAAAAATTAACTTATTAACTAATTTATTGCAAATTAACTAAATGCTAAAGAAGTTTCTGTTAATAGAGAAATACTAAAACTGTTTCGAAACATGGTTTATAATACGTCAGATATTTCGCAAAGCGAATATAAACTTGAACGGAGCACGAATATATAGAGTGTATGAAAGCCATCATTCCTTAGAAACTGGTAATGACGAAAGACAGTTAACCGCGACGATGGAAATCTCAAGCTGTCTTCGCGAGAAACTCACATCGTAACTTCACTTTGCGATGCGTAGTTGGAAGGAAATTGTACGCGCTCTTTCGCCTTTCTCACTCTCACTCTCTCTCTCTCTCTCTCTCTCTCTCTCTCTCTCTCTCTCTCTCTGCATCGCAAATATCATTACGATCTATAGTTTACAGATGTCAAGAGAAATCTCAAAGACCTAGATAATAATCAGTTTCACGAATCACGCATTTTCCGTTCGTCAATTGAGAGAGAGAAGTGAGAACTCGAGATAACTTTCGTGCGGAAAACTCGTTAACTCTTTCATTTCGAGTTACAAGAGAACTTACACGGGAAACAGATTCGATTACATGGGCAAGAATGATCGCGAATAAAACACGTATCGATCTTCGTGTCCTATCGTTAAGAAATATAAAGCTCACGACAAGTTCTTTTTAAGTGTGGAAATAAAACGGAATGTCGCGACAATTGGCTAAAATAGAGTCCACGTGCTCATTATGACGTTCTTTGTTTCAACTTCTATCACATCTTTTGTTTGCAATGCTTAGAATAGAAAGGGAAAAAGTGAATCTACGGAAACCAAAATTGATTTATCTAGACAATACCTTTGCGACAGAGAAAAGAATTGGATACAGTTTTCGATCGTAACTTGTTCTCATCCCATAGTTAACTGTGATACAAGAATAGATTCTCAATAGCTTGATTAGCTTGATAACGTGAATAAAACGCTATAATGATCATCAAATATACATCATGACTTTGAGATTTAACTCAAGCACGTCATACTTTCGCAACCTTCGCTTAAAAAAGGAGAGATATACATATCTAAAAGTGTAGGTTTTGTATATACCGGTTTTATGATGAAAAGAAAATAGGGTCTCGGGTTGCGACTATTTTTGCTATCCTACGGTGAGCGGTGTGAAACGAGGAAAAATTGGGTCTTTAACAAGTCAACCACGAGTGCGAGTAAAATCTCATTATAAGATAAATATGTCTTCGAACTGGGAAATTGGATTTAAAAAAAAACAGCATACATTTTGAAATTGCTAATTGACCTAAATTTGAACGGAATTCAAATGGGTATATGAAGGGTGTCATTTATTGTTATTAAATGACAAAGACAACTTCATTTTGCACCGATATATCACTTCAGCTTTTGGTGCATCGACGGGGAACAAAATCTCGCGGTGACAACACGTCAACGAACAGGCTATGTACTATTCCTAGTGAACGCATATCCAATTTGTAACAATGGATAAACAGGAATACGGTAAATTATTCGTGATGCCCGCATGCCCCTATTATTTCGATTTTATCGTAATGAGAGCTCCGTGCTAACACATACAGATACCGATGTCCCCTTGGAATGACTTTAACGTTGCAGTGCGACACGACGCATCGATATAAAAAAGCTTTATCGAGCTGGCGTTAACGGAAATGATGTGCCGATATTACCGCGACATGTACGTCGAAATTTTTTAAATATTTTTGAAAGGAATATTAAATGATAGGAATGTACTATTAATTATGTATGTATATTGCATCGCATTAACTAAATTCTTAAAACATTGCGAATTCGATCGGATGCACTCAGTAAGCACTGGTGCACATTAAAGCCGTCGTACATAAATTGACGTAAAAATATATGTTTAATATAAATATAAAAACGGATTAAACCATGAAATCCTCAATATATGTTATTATGCTGTTGAATAAAATCTGTATTTTATAATTCGAAATATTTGCATTTTATTTTCACACACAGATTAAGTCAGTGTATAACGGCTTTAATATGCACACTAACGCGTCCTACCGAATTTGCTATATGTAATACTCATAAAAAATGCTGTGATACAAAAAATATTAAAAATTATAAATAATATTTCGTTTGTTTACTTAAAAAAAAATCTATTCCTTCAATATATCGCTATAACTTCGAAATTAGCTCTGGCAAATTTTAAATTGGAATAGCCCGACTTTTATTTGCGAACAATCGAACACAAGATAAGTTACGTCTTGGCGATTGGGTATCGATTACCACGAATGGGTTACAGCGAGGAAATCGAGGGAGAAAGAGGGGAAAAAGGCACACCGTCTCCTTAACCTCGCTTTCTGCTTCCGCGAGCAAGGCAAACACCTTTCAGAATCTACCTCATGCGAGCTCTTCGAACGTGCTGCACACCGGTTCCACTTCGAAATGTGGCGACGTTCATCGCAATTTCATTTCCAGATAAGTGCGAGATACTTTATCGGAGGTAACTGTGCGTCATCGATCTCAATCTCTATGGCGATTCTAAGAGATGCGCATGTAAAATACATGGAACCTATTAACTTTTTAAAAAAGGCATGTTTTGCGAATATATATCACATTTTTTTAACAACTTTACAGAGACCTACAAGAGTTAATTACATATTTTTATGCATTTAGCAGGAAATGTCACATGTCTTTTTTACAAGGATTTATATAAATCTAGACAAATTTATAGAATATAGTTATATATAACTTTCATCTATTCAGTACTATTACTCTCCTTTATGAATCTATTAAAGATAACAATTATTTGTATTATACGAAATATTAAAAATATGGACTATTATTTTAATTAATTCACAGTAGGTATATCAACGAATATATAAACAAACTTGTCCTCTCAAGATCGACGTGGTACCTAGGCTAATTATTTAGTCGAATCGAAATCCAACTATCGAGCCTTAATAAACTCGATTAACTATATTAAATAAAAATTACGTCATGCCAATTTCGTTGATTGTCCGATCATGTTGTTGTAACAATTAAAACATAACAAGTTCTTAATGAAGCAACAATTACTCTTTATTGTGCAGTCTAAACTATTTCCCAATAAATTTGTCTGTTTTAAGTGTAGTTTCATTGGCATTTCGTAATTTATCGGACAAGCTTCCTGATTGTCAAATTTAACGAGCAAATAATGAATCACAGTTTATACTTAATTCCTCTCAACGACAGGGAAATCCATTCGCCAATAAATGCCTCTGTTTCATTGTCGAGCCTCGACATCGATTGGTTCATGACATTCATGAGCTTTGAAATACTACGCTTCCAAATTCAATGCGACTCTCGAGATAATTATCTATATTCTACCAATAAATACTATAATATGATTCTTTTATACCTAAAAGAAAATTTATATGAAACTTTTATATAAGCTTATGACAATTTGTATATGTTGCATTATTGTTATGGCATATTAACGAAAAATTTGTCTTTTGAACTAATAAAGTAATGAAGTAATCACAGAGAGAGAAAGAGATAGAGAGAGAGAGAGAGAGAGAGAAAGAGTTAGATTAATTCTGAAGTAGCAAAAGATATGTACATATTAAGTACACGCAAGCATACTTTTTAATTTGTTCTAAAATCTCTGTTTACTATCTCTTCCACGAAGTTATCCCTAGCAAACTTTCGCTATCACGAATTTGTTAATATCAACGCTGTTTGGCAGCTAAATTAACCGAAAAGCCTTTAATCAACTGTACGAAAATGCAACATTTGATCAAACTTTTGACCGTTGAACGCAGACGAATGAAGTCTTCGAAAGAACGACGTCTCGATTGATCCCTTTTGGGGTTTCCGGCTGGACGCTTACTCACCCTTTGTCGATCACCCAAGGGTCGGATGCCCGCACAAGCTGTGACGTCGGCGGGAAACGTCGCACAGATCGGGCGTCAGCTGAAGCGAGCGAAGTATGACGTGCCTTGCACCAGCCGGTGCTTGCAGTGGCGAGGACGATGAAGTAACTTTTCACCACCGAGCACAACCGTCCTCACCATTCGAGGGTGCGCGGACGACTGAGGTCCGACCGTCGTCGTGGGTGTAGCTGTGCGGTGGCAGCTGGCTCCCTCTCACCCTCTCACCCTTGGCGAGAAAGCGCACGCTCTCTTTTATCCACCAAGTCCTCCCTCTTTCTCTTTCTCTCTCTCTTTCTCCTTCTCGTTTGGTCACGAATTCTCCCTTAACTTCTCGAAGCTTTTCATCCTCCTCGCGCTTGTCGGAGCGCGTTCTTCGTTTATCCAACTCGCTTCGTTCATCCAACAAGCTTTCTCACTCAGTCTCTCCCTTATTTTCCATCCCTTGCTGCTCTTTGCTCACACTCTCAACTACCCTCGTTGCTCCGACGTCGCTCTGACTCCCTCTTCTCTTCGCGTTCCCGCACGTTCCTCTCTTTTGCATTCCAAACTAATGTATCCTTTCTACGATGTGTATACATAATCCTCTCTTCTTCTATTGCTTCCTCCCTTTACAACAAAGTGATGTCTCTTATTCTCTTGCTCCACCGTGTCTCAATCATCTCATTCACCCTGCCTTTCTTACGCACGCGAAAGTCTGGAACGCCGCTCTCGTCTCCTCTCTCTTAAATCCGCGTTATTGCACCCTCCGCTACCTACATCTCTCTACAATCTACCTTCTTTCTCCCTATTGCATTATTTCATCTCTCTTGTACACACGCATACCGTCTTGGAAAATTTCACACCCTCCGGCAATCCCACACCCACAGCAAGAAACGGACGCTGGACCCGATCCGTCGACCGAGTTTACCCGACTGCGGAGAAAGAGAGAGAGGGAGTTTACTTCGATGAGGGGTGAACGAGTGAGTAGTAGTGGTCTGGTCAGCGGAAACGACAAAGATAAACGACGACAGCACGATCGTCGAGGCAAAACGAGCGAGGGAGAAAAACGAACTCGATGCATCCGAGCGTCGATCGTTGTAGACGGGAAGGGGCCCGATTTATTGAATCCAGGGGACCTATCATGAAACTACTTGCAATTCCGATCGAAAACGTGAATTTCCGACAGCAATATTGTACGTGTTTTGCAACCGTGAAACTTTTTCAAAATCGGTTTATATCAACCGTAAATGAAAGGGAAAAAAGAGGAAAATATCTATCGGTTGGAACTGACTTCAAAAATATAATGTACAAAGATATCTGACAAAAATAATTCAAATTACAAATTTTAGATTTTAATATATATCATATTTTATGAAAAAATTATACGCAATTATATCTTTAACAACATATTTAATTTAAAAATAATTATAAAAAAATTGAAAATCAATAAAGTTATCGTAAATTTAATACTTTGTATAAAAATAGAACACGTATGAACACTTAATGAACTAAAATAAATTAGTCTTTATTCTTCAAATGCAACGATCCAAATTGATTTTCTTGCAAAAAAGAGACTGATCACTCGGCAAACCTGTCTATTGCCAGCTATTACGCTGCTCGAACAGAAAATCGAAAATTATTTAGAGAAAGTCGCTCAATACGTTACGGTCTTTTAATGCGAAAGTCCTTTGCAAAAGGATCTGCTTTAGTGCTATGTGAGCGAGATTCAACGATACGTATATCAGAGCAGAGATTTTCGGAAGATTCATGTCGCCCGGCGTGTAACGAAATTTATCGCAACATTCGTTTTCGAAATAGAACGAATGTGCGCGACGCAAAACAAATAACGAAGAGTCATTAATCTCGAAATCGAGTAATCTCAAAAGCTTTTTTCCCAATTTTAACGAAAATTATTAAATTACGGTTGTTTGCAGGCAATGACATTTAACATAGGTATTTATATTTTCATACTTTAATATTTAAAATTATCACAAGATTCAATATACATGCTGAATATACGTGATGAAGTGTTTTATTTGTCGATTTCATCTATTCTCTCTTCTCCTACATCACACAAAGTTAATCGTTATAACTGTATACAATTCGCTTAACTTTAATTCGCATTTTCGCGCTTCGCACCTTCATGTTGCCAGTAACGCAGTCCAGCCATATGCGAAAAGCTGAAATTGACAATTTCTCATCAGACTAACTTAAACAGTTTGTGTGAAAATAACCGTGAGTACCGACGATGGCGCGCCCAGTACGAAACATCCAAGCAGACAGCTTTCAATTTGCCACGAAATAATTTACACTTTCCAGTACAGCGATTCCGCTGGGAAATTTATTGTGAATATGCATGCAGTACTTATGAATATGAATATGAGAAAATTATTATGCCAACGACGGCGCGCGATGCAGGAAGTTCGCACGCAGAGAAGCTCCATCTCTCTTACTCCGCCACCTTGTCTCTTTTCCTCTTTCTTTCCTTACTTATCTTTCTTCTCTCTCGAACTCGCTTATTTTCAAAATCCTCAAGAAGCTTTACTAAGCGAACGAATAGAAAAGTTATTGCATCGCATAATTGACGGTAGAAATTAAATTTGCGTAAATAAATGACCTGCATCTGAAAATCGCAACTATGTACCTAACAGTGCAACAAACTACGTTTTAGTACATAGAACGTTTCTGTAATGTTTCCTAGGTAAGTCACGACGACCACATTACTCGTGATTTAGCGCAATGGTCAGGAAACGTCTGTGTGCAACACGTGCACGCATTAAAGTAAACTTTAAGCTATTTATTCAGAAGTAGAAACATGTAAGCTGCAAATCAACTTGAATGACGTATAAATAATCTAACGTCACAAAGTAAAGTTTACTCTATTCGAATGAATAAATCATGAATATATTGATGTATACATCAAAATAATATAAACATTTATGAATAAATTAATAAATATTTCTAGGAAAAATTTTAGACTCATATTCGTAGTTGATAACACGATACACATCTCAAAAGCGAGATCTATTGGAATAAATGATGTGAGACCCAAAAGGAATAAAAAACCTCTCTACAATATTGCTTTCATGAATTTTTCATGTTCTCAGATTAATTTTCATAAATCTGCATTTATAAATTTGCATATCAAGATCTAATTATATTTATGTCTAGTTATTAACATCGTTTATATACTCTCAAAATTATTTTTAATACAACATATATTAAAAATATATTTTTCTATATATATAAAATCAAATATATTTTATTAACGCGAAATTTATCAATTCTAAGAAAATGTAAAAAAACTTTTTTAACAAATCGTACAATTATTGGATCTTATATCATGTTATAATTTTTCCTAAACAAAAGATTACCGTAAAATCGGAGCTTTTCATGAATCGCTATAAGCATAATTCTATATTATAAGCTATTTCTATATTATTTAAATTGTTTACGTTACTTTTTTTATTTTAATATTATTTACTTTTACATTTGCAGTTTGCTTCATAAATTTCAGGCAAATAATATGTTTCACAATTAATATTACGTAATGTAGAAATGCAACAGAACATAACAGTAAATAACAAGCATTGACAAGCTATATTTTGTATAAGCTCGATCTGTATATGAATACAAATGTATTTTTATATAAATCCCATGTCAAATAATAACAAACAATTACAAAGTAAATATTTGTTTTAATACTATTTGCTTTTATTTGTTAGTTTGCCTCTTAAATTTCAGATAAATGATATATTTCGCAGTTAGTATTTTGAAATATAAAAAGGCAACAAAATAAAAAGATAATGTAGCGGTAAAAATATCAATTAACCATAACATTAATCATATAGTCTACTATCTATTTTATCCATTTTAAGACAATGGATCTGAGATGTCATATGTATCTATACTACTTTTATATGTGTTATAATTCGATCATAGATATATTATATGTTTACACCTAGATACATTTAACATAATTGTCACAGATCCATTACTTTAATATACATTACAATAAGAAAATTAATTTGTCACTCACCAGTACAATATTCAGCGGAGTTGTAGATTACATCAAAACTATAATTTGTAAAATATTATTATAGCAGCGCTTAAAAAAATAGTAAGTATTTTTACTAAAATAATATTATATGTTTTTATATTTTTATTCTATATTTTTATTCTTTAAAAATATTTATATTTAATAAAATAGTTAAATTTCGAAAAAATATTCGTCTTAAATACAAACTTTTATAAGCTTTCATAAATGAAACTCTGTTTTTAATTTTTACTTAAAAATCATTTAAATAAACAAACGAAATAAATAAGAAATTAAATGAGAAAATAAACAGTCAATAAAAGTATTAATGGATTAATATTTATAATAGATTATTTTTACTCTAGATTTTATAATAGACTTTGTAACCGATTATTCTTATTTAATTACTTCGTAGCAATGCCCAATGCTCCCTCTCAGGTTTTTTTTTGTTGCAATCACACAAAGCAACATTCGCGAAAACATGATTGCGGAAATTAAATATTGAATACGATCGCGCAACACTGTATACAGCATTTCTAAAGTAAAATTAATTAGAACGCAACCAATTGTCAGCAATATAAATAAAAACGGATATATTATGATTACTTTAAACATATTAATTTATAATTTTCAATTTCTATCAATTTGTGATTACTAGAAACAAATAAATTGCGCAACATATTTGTTTCGATAAATATCTATCCCTTTGATTTGCTTAAAAGTTTGTAATGACAAAAGTAAATACGTGAGCCGGTAATCGTTAAATTTACGAAATAATCGTGTATGTTATCTCCTCCTATATCGTGATTATAATTCTAATGCAAAACATGGATCGACACGCGCCGCTGCTTGCCTGTTTGAGCCTCGTCGTGCAAGTGACAACACTGAACACGGAGACCTTTATGTAAGCACTATGCCAGGCTTAGGATCCGACTTGACGCGATAAACTTTTAGAAGTACATTAAACTCAGAATTTATTAGCACAGCTCAATATTTTGTGCTGATTTTCTATGTTTCCTTGTGTTATCATTCATACTGAAAAATTCGAGCAAACAGGAAGTGCCACGAACTGCGTTATTATCCCTTAACATATGATTATGGTTATGAAAATGTACGAATATTTCTTACGGACAATTAATTATCACATTTATTAAATTGTTATTAACTGTAAATGTATCAAGATGACAGCTTATCCAAGCAGATATATCGTGCAATTATTATTTATTCGATAAAAAATGCAAATTTTAATTTATTGAATCTTGATACTTACGGATAATATTTCTTTAGCATGATGCTTATTGATTAAAATATATCTCGCATACTGCTTTAAATGTTTTGTCAATATTTAATTTGTTCATTACGATTTCCGGTATAAAAGAACGACGTAATACTGCAATCATTGGATCAATTAATTCAGGTGATGATTGATACATAGAGCGTGAAATAATTCATGAATCACTAAATCGTGTAATTTACGTAATGGAAAGCTGTAATATATGCCGTCATAATATATACCTGCCTATCTATTTATTAACAACTTTATTAATCAAAAATATGGAGAACAAAATATCTGACCTAAAATTATTTTATAAAGTTTTTTAAATATTCATGATAAACTGATTTTTTACGGTATATAAAAGAGTATATTGTTTATACATAAAATATTAGTAACAAAAAGAAGTTAATTGTTTATTAATAATATTTTGTATATTTTGCAAGATTGTGAAAAGATAAAGTTATCAATGTGCATAATTCTATAATTTTACTGACAATGAATAAAAATTATTATTTTAGCACATTACAGTTTGCACAATAGCAACTATAATCAATTGCAAATATAGCAATTTAACGGAATGACCTATAAAATGACCTATAGCTGCTCTAGTAAGATATGATGGAACGAAACTGCTCTGGATTTCCGGATAAACATTGCGGGGAAAACAAGGATGGCGCCGCAACGTCGCGTATTTCTGGCGCCATGCGTTCTTCATGTTAGAAGACACAAACATTAACAATTATCCTATTTCTGTCAACGACTGAATCGCGAAATACACAAGAAGTTTCAACTGCATTGCAACTGTGATTAAATACATATTTAATAACTTCAGAATATAATTACTAAATATCGGAATAAACGTATTTTAAATATTATATAATTAACTTCGACATAATTAACATAAATTAATTAAATTAAATAATCTAACTCATATTATAGAAATTTAAAAAATATTTTTTTTAACATTTTGGACGCATATATCTTTTCATGATTATTGCACTTTAAGAATTAAAACTGTATCAAATATCGATGGGATTTAAATAAAGCATGTCTTTATATTACTCAATCATGAGTACTTTATTTTGCAATGCGTTTTGAATAATCCATGTTTGTTTGAGATCTCGACATTTTAGTGAATTAAATAAAGATACTAACAATAAGATCTGATTATTTGCCTTTATTTAATAATATAACATAAAAAATTGATTTCGTGCGCACTGATCCATTCTTATTCTTTTGAAAAATTGCACAATAACCAGAAATGATAGTGATTGAATCAATATGTCAGATAATCAAATGGAGTAGATGTCAAAATAGGGCAAATCGTTTAACCTGCCGACTACGTGCACTCAAAAATAGTTCAAACTCATTCATCTCGGCAATGTGTCAGCGTTCTCGTAATTTATTCATCCTTTCGCCCTCTTTCTCTGATCTATCCTATGACGTCACAGTGACCCTTAAAGCCCATCCGGTTTTCGCGATTGCGTCGCAGCAAGCGGTCGACACGGTCCAACTTTTTTCTGGCAAACAAACGACATGGAAGAGAATTTAATATGAGCTGACAGCAGATCTCCGTTCGTTTCGCGAATACTATAAATTCGTAAAAAGAATCGGACGTGTTTGCACTCGCAGAATAATGCATTGTCTCCGCGTGCATGCCTGGTGCTCTTTTGTAAAAAGTCTCGTAGTAAACAGCATGCATAGATAAAGACGTATGCAACATTCATATATATATATTATACATATACACTTTATGAACAATTTAAATCACAATTTTAGAAATTCAAATAGTTCAATAAAAATTCAATAATAAGTTAAACAAGACCACTATATAAATAAATCAAATTAGTAAAAAAGCAGTCGAGACTAAATATTCATATCTAATAATAATCTTTATGTAAATTTTAAATATATCTTTCAATTATATATCTTTCAGTTATATAAACTGCGCGCCAATTACTGTCGGACTTGCAATATAATCATAAACTGAAATAATAGTCTCACAAATTAAATAGAGCATCGGTTTGCTATAATAGTGCTATTAGTATCTTAAAATATTGTAAAAAGAGAAAGAATAGTAAAGAATTCAAATATTTCTCTATTTAGCGTATCAATATTCATAAATTCACGTTTAAAAACACAGAACATAAAATGCAATTATTTTGTTTATTCACACTACAAATTTGGACAATAATGTTGTTAAATCTGACTTTTTATTCTGTTTGTATCAAAAATTAATTATAACGAACAGAGAAATGCATGTAATTTAATCTCGAGTTTAATCTTATAGGTATTATGATTTCATTAAAATAAACAACATACAGACATCAAACATCGTAAAAAATAACGACTAGGTAGATAAATGAAAAATAAAAGAGTAAAGAAAAATGGACGTTATTGTGTTTTATCCGTCAGTCGCGCAAACGTTTAAAAATTGGGTGAAATTTCGTTCACATCCAAATTTGTTTTAATCGAGTTTTCGATATAGAAGAGCCCGCCAATTTGCTCTCTAATTATATGTACCAAATCAATTTCTCTCTCCCCCAGCTTTGCTGTATGCCGACAGTCGTCGTTACGATATTAAGCCGAATATGTGCTGAGCATACCAATCAACGCTCGGCAAAGCTCGTTCATCCGGCGACATTAATTCGTCTACAATTAGAGCGAAATGGTAACGATATGGTAGTAGAATGTGTATTGGTTTTAATCCCTACATTCACTGACAAAAGCAAAAAGTTGAACAATGAATATAAAATTTATATTGTAGATTGATAATTTATTTTTGGGACTTTCTATCTTCAGTTACATTAAAATTCACAAAGCAATTTTATAGATTATATAAATGTAAAAGAGGAGAGAGATCATAACATTTCAGTTTTCCAAATTATAATTCTGACAACTCTATAACATGCATACATGTTGCTGTATAATATGTTTTTTTATTAATATTTAGATATATGTTATACATACATTTTATCAATTTATTTATCATTTTATTTTTATAATTATGTTTGTAATTAAAATTTATTCTTGTAACGTATTTTATATATCTTAACTATTTAACCAATAATGTTTGTATTATAAGATTAAAAAGCGATTAGAAGAAGGTAAATGACATTAATCTCGTAAGAGAAAAATTATACTAATTAGTACAAGGATGAATTAGGTCAATGAAGATTAATGATATCAGCTTTTAAAAATAATTATTATGTAACGATGTCCTCCCTTTTTAAAGATGAATTATTATATTAATAACGTTATATATATTCTCTGGAAAATAATTAAACATATTATTTTATTAAAAATTATATTGTTATCAAAATTTAATGACTTAAAAGCTTGATTTAAAAAACAATTTTAAATATTTTTTTAACCATATGTTAATAAATACACTTTTTTTTATAATTTTTCATTAATATTTCTCTATTTTTATTCTTTCATTTATAAAATTTTTTTGTGTTCATATCTATAATATATTAAACTCAATATTTTAATCAATATTTGATATCTCAAAGATACAATTTTATTTTTTAATAAATTACGGTAAATTTTATTTTTTTAGTTTAGTTTGAAATCTTAAATTAAGATATTAAAAAGTAGTTTAGATTCATCGATAGCTATTCTTTGTGAAACGAAAAAAATGAAAAAAGAATAAAAAAAGAGAAAATTGCAAGAGAGTTTTCTCGTGGAAACAGAACGATCGGCTCGTTATCGCTTTCTTTACTTTTGCACATAGTGGTTTATCCGCGAACACATTGAAGCGAAATTTCACCGTCGCAACGCGTCGCATCTCGACCGGAAATGGAAGGAATCGGCGGGCCACCACCTTGTAATTTCCGGCAGAGCGAGATGATTAAATCGAAAGAGAAAGGTGGAAAGAAACAGCGAGAACAAATTCGTGATTGTTTCGCTATTGGCACGTTGTGACGATAAGTCTTTTTGCTCTTGAACGAACAAGTTGTTGTTTCTGATAAAAAGAATGTTTAATAGCTCGAGAGCTGTTTGCTCAAAATATTTTTTTTGTTATACACTCCACATTTTATTAACATAGCGATATTACAACGGCGATCTGCTACTGATAATGTTAGCTTAACAAAAATGTATTTTGAAGGCATTGAACAGTTTTATCCTTTTTGCTCCAATATCGATATAACGAATATATTACACTTTTTCTTCTTTATAAATAAAAGAACGGTTTTAAAATTAAACAGTACCATCATCAGCTCGGTAAGAAATTACAGCAAACATCAGTAAAATTATTCTTTCAATCACCTTGAGCTAAATTATTCTCATGATTACATATCTACAAATTATTACTTCGTCTCTTTATATCACTCAAATATTGCGAGCTCGAGAAACCTACAATTTGCTCCGAATATTCGATGGTATGGTACATTCTGCGGTTATTATCGCGTTCTGCTTTCGACTGTCAGCATGTCGGTGACAGGCCAATCCTAATTGAATTTTCGCACAGGCCTTTCATAGGGATACATTCGGCCTGTGCCTCTACATACTCTAGGTATGCCGCTACGTCGCGCGGAGCTAATTAGCCGTCGTGTGACATCGCCTTTGATCCCCGTAAATTAATAATGGCACGGCGCTGCCTTGACAGGGAATTCAATTCGGTTCCCACTACTGATGTTTTTAACATTCTCTCCTTTGGAAACTTAAGAGGCTTTGGTTTTATTCGCACTGTGATTAACAGCAATTAATTGTTCAAAAAATAAAAATGTCAAATATTGATTAAAATACTCAGCTTAATATATGAAGGAAAATTGCCGATAATGGCACAGGTTTCCTAAAGAGACTCCTTTTTTCAACCTATTTTATCAGACGCTCATTTCTACTTATCTTACGAAAAAGTTAATTATTGTAAAATTGCAAAAAAGTATTATAAAAGCTACTATATTATCTGATAGAAGATACTTTATAGTTCGTGTATATGTTTCTAAAGTTTTACTTTCAGCTTTTGTTTAAGAAATGTTATCCAAAACAATGTAGTCGTTGGTAATTTTTACAGCATAAAAAGAAAATTCTAGAAAAAAAGAGTGGAATAAAAAAGTTTTTTTAATGTTTGTTTAATAAATATAAAGTAAATAATAATGTTCTTTTATTAAATATTATTTATATTGTTTAATTATTAAATATTATTAAATATTATTTATTATTTTTTCTAACATTGTTAAATAATTTAGTAGTAATATTGAAAAATAGAAATGGCGTAACAAACAAGCGAATTAATGTGTCATACAACGTCAAAAAAGGTAATAACCATTTGCCTTTGTATTGGAATTGCACGTGAACAAATTGCACCAATAAACGTATTGGATTTTTAGCGTTCTCCCTTTTCCCATCGTATCGCCTTTCCGGTCGCTTTTATTATCACCTCGCCATGTCCCCGTGTTATATAGCCGTGTGCGTGTCACTGTTATCTTCGATTGAGATAGTTGCACTTTATACATTGTCCGTGACAGGCGTTTCTGTAACGCGAGACAAGAGCTGATGGAACGACGATAAAGTGGACGCACGAAACAGTAGTACGTGATACCAAAGGTGTAAACCAGGAACATTCCTCTCTTGCAATTTTTCTTGCGTCCGTGATTCTCCTGAAATCGCGTGAGATAAAGATTGCTTGAATCTGCACTCTATACGGAAGAATTATTCTGCAGACGTTGCTAAATCGATACGTGTTGATACGTCTGGATATTTTTAAATAATCAAAATAGAAAAAAGCAGTATGCAACAGATAAATTCTTAAATATACTTAAAGATAAATATAACTTAAAACAGTAATCTAAAAATCCACTAAATAGTAAAAATAGTAATCTCAAAATAGTAATCTAAAAAACATTGTAATAAGATAATTGTATTCTTTCTATCTTTATAGAAAAAGAATTATTGAAAAAAATGTTCTGTGTGTTTATCTTTTGTTGTTAAAATATCGATCAAACTTCAAATTATTTCTAAAAATTGTCGACTATGTTAACTTGCGAACATGTATTCTAAATAAACGGATTTGATGAGACTAGTACAGAAACGTCACTCAGGCTGCGTTTCCTCTCTCTAAATACCAAAATATTAAAAGTGACGGATTGTGTCGTGTAGAGAATTTTGAAATAACATTATATGCGATCAAGGACGATTTTATAGCAGCCTAATAGAATTTATAATTGCATTTTCATCATTTACTGTGGGCCTTAATGAATACACTGCCTCTAAAGCTTCTTAGCTTAACATTGTAAAAACCAAAAAAATTCGACTAAAAAGAAAAATTGCTCTTTTATTACTTTACAGTTTATTAATAAAAATGTCTAGTTTAAAGAAAGAGAAAGACTTAAATCAAACAATATGCTATTAAGAAGATAATAATTTTATTGGATAAAGCAACAAAATATTTATAAAATTACATATTTATTTATAAAGTAATAAAATATATATTAAATAATGTAAATATTATTAAATCAGTTTGGGAGAATTTATTTATTTAAAATTATACGGAGATATGTATAGATATATTATTAGGATCATTATTCTTCATTGATAAATATAAAGAATAATTATTATTGACACAAAGTAATGTAATACTAGCAAATACATTCATGCAAATTTCGACGGGATAAATTTTGTTCTTTATCGGAAGATAAAATCTCGTGATGATTGTTATTAGCATAAATACGGTAAGCTGTCGGAGAAAGACGCGTGCTTATCACACGTCTTTGAATCTTGATACTATGGGAGGTATTCATAGTCCAATCTTATTTCAAGATTGTCTTAAGTAATGTCTTAAGACGCTAATACGGCCCTCTGATTGGTTCGTGACTTCTTAAGACTATATTTAAGACGGTCTTGAGTATAAGATCTGATTATGAATACTGGCCTATGAACTACGGTTTATACGGAGCATCTCGTATATTATGCGTGTAAATGAAGAAGCTTCGTAAAATAAACATCTAATAATAATTTTACCGAAGTTCACCAAATGAATAAATATTTGAATGAATATAATTTTTCCAGGCAACAGATAATACATAAAAAAGAATTTCATTTTTCTGAAAATTATGTCATTTTTTAAATTAAAGAGGGAGAATTATATTGTTATCAAGATCTTGAAGTAAAACTAGATAGAATTACTAAATAGAATCGAAAAAATTTTCTTTGGATTTTAGAAAGTAAGAAACAAATTATTTAAAATATTGTAAAAGACAGAAAAATTCATTGGAATATATTTCAAAGAAAT
The DNA here is from genome assembly GCF_001594075.2 of Trachymyrmex cornetzi. NCBI lineage: Eukaryota > Metazoa > Arthropoda > Insecta > Hymenoptera > Formicidae > Trachymyrmex > Trachymyrmex cornetzi. Next base: position 829,973 of record NW_017300322.1, read on the forward strand.
TTTTTATATACTTTTTAAATCTAATCGAAAATATAGGTATACATAAGAGCGATTATAGATTATACATATTAAAAAAATCTTGAAGAAAAAATCCGTTTTGTCATTAAAAAGCAAATTTCAACGGATCTATAATATAAATTTTAAAGTAGGACGAGAAATTTTTCCAAGAACCGCCCTTGCTTCCGCTTTAGTCCGGCGATCAAATTTTATACTAGCTTTGCATCGCGACGACGACGCCACACGCAAAATAAGATCGTTCATCGTCAGTAAAGGTTGACACAGTGCTCACAAACAGCGATATGAGAGAAAAGGAAAAAGGAAAGAAGTGAGAGAAATGTGGGACAAAAAATGGTTTCTACGTTGCTCTACCCACATTCTTCCCTATTTTTCATCATCCGACCTCGCTGATGCTCTCCCGACCTTTCATTTACGCGAGAGAAACAGGAGGCAAGAGCTGAAAGCTTTCTGAATTCGAACCTTCTCTCTCCGGGTTTCATATATCCAGGTCTTTCTCTTCCTCTCTCTCACTCTCTATTTCCTTTCGTCAGTATCCTCACGTTTCCTCTCTCGCATTAATATACCGACGACTCAGGATTAAGCACGTCTACGGTTTATCTCCTTCTTGCAATACGTTTAGGTCCCTCCACACATGCCTCGGCCTGCGCAGGATAGGACGAAAAGCTCATTTACCGAGGAGCTTTATCCTATTTCCGCCACGCGTCAACTCTCGAATCCGAGAGAGCGACGATGTTGACGAAATATGTATGGCATACACGATAAAAACACAATGAAAGAATTATGTGCAAAAATCATGCGACACTTGCACTTCTCGCGAAGATTCAACTTTCAAATGCGAAAAATTGAACTGATTTGAATCCATCAATGCGACAAAAGATTCAAGCGCCGCAGCTATTGTCTTATGTAGAAAAGAAAACTCAAAATGTTGTCAATCTGTACTTTGAATGCAAGAGGTTTCGGAGAACCATACGAAAAGCACTGGTAATCGGCAAAAATTCATATAAAAATTTAGAAAATAGAAACTTCATTTCAGAAGGAACAGAAGTGTCACGATACTCAAGAGAGTAAACGTGTGGATCGAATATATGCGAAACTAGGTCGTCCAGAATGTGTAATGAGACACGGAAGAATGAATATATCCAAACCGAATTTATTTGAAATATTCTTTTTATATATCTCACTATTTCGACGATATTCGCTCAGACAATTGAAAACACTTCTCTTTGTTAGTTTATACGTGCTATGAAAAACCGTAATTAAATTTAGTGAGTCGCACTTTGCATCGCCAATTTATTTTCGTTGCTCACGTACTTTTATATTCATTATATTCATTACACTGTTGTCTTACTATCTTCTCTTTTTGCTATTTAAAATCTTAATGTTTTTAATCTATTTTAATTTATTTTGCTCATCGATAAATACTACGATAATTACTTTGTCACATTAATTGAAATGCTGCGGTAATCAAAGACTACAAAACTCTAAATAAATACACACTACAAACATAAATGCGACTAGAAATAGAAAGCTAAATAATTCTCAGGTAGCAAAATTGTACGTGCTTCTAGAAACTTCTCGTATAAAAGATACAAAAAGAACAATGTTGCAACTTCGTTCGTGTCGAAGATCGCCATCGTTTGCAGTGAACTACATCCAGTGCATTTGCAAAAATACGTTCGCGTTTATATTTTTCTATTTTCATTTAACATTTTCTTTAAACGGCATTACTGTCTGTTTTATTAAAAACGAAAGTAGCCATTAATTATTCCATCTGTGAGTTTCTTTCTGATCTACATTACAAACAATAAGAAAATTGTATAAAATATAGTCGATAAACATGCTTTTACACGAGTATCTCACGAGCGAAATATAGGATCATGTGAATATATGAGTAAGAAAAAAAAAGTAGACTCATGAAATATAGTGAAATAAGGTAAGGAACGGGAACATCGATTTCGCATCAAAGTCCGAGCGTCCGTAGAAACTCCATTAAGTATCTGCTTTATTCCTTGCATTTATGATACTTTTATCATATTCAGTTATGAATTATTGAAGTAGCGATACAACAGTAATGTAATAATCATATAAAAATAGTAAAATTTTTCCATATTATATTAATTTCAAACTTTAAAAAAAGAAATTTTTTAAACTTCTATTTATTTATATTTTATTTAAATCTACAACATAATTACATAAAAGGAAAAAAATAAAAATATTTTACAAATGCTACGGTGAATATATTGTTCATTTTTTTTTTGTATATTGAAAATATTAGAATTTAAAAGTATTCGTACCTATACTGTATAATCAGTGATCAAAATTTCATATATCTAAAATCAGACTATATGCAAAATAAATGTACTATTAAAAAATCGCATTCAATACATATTAAGTAATAATCAATTCTAAATTTATCAAAATAATTTTGAAGATAATATAAAAATATAAACACGATTAAAATAAAATAAAACTCAATTCGAGTTATATCGAGAATGAGAATTGTCATTTAATTATAATATGCAAGCCTAAAAAATAATACGTTATAATAATTGTTTTACTAAAATATCACCGTTGTGTAGAATAATAAAAATGCTGATAAAAAAAAATCAAAGAAACATTCCTGTTTTTTCTCATTAATGATTATCTTTACAACTTATACAATAGCTTTCTATTTTTTCATATAACAATGAAGGCTTACATTGCTTTGAATTTCATTAACAGAATTTACAAAAATTATCAATTACGTCGAAACTCTGCATTTATTAGTAAGGCAATATTGCTAGGACAATTTTTGTTACAATTATTACTTGCTAATGATTTTATGAGAACTTGCTTCCATGAATGAGAATACATTCCGTGTTCGACGTGGTTCGACGCTTAATTTTTTCTTTTAGCAAGTGTTTTATGGAGTAATTACGGAGCATAATGTTCCGTTTATTTGAAATTATAACATTCATATATTTATAACGTACATATTAAATAAATATTACTTATTCATTATTCTCATAAACTTTTGTATAAGCGAACCGACTTATTTTCACTAACTGAATTTACCTATAATAGGATAATAGTTAGATGCCGTATGACATTTTTAAATAATATATCGAGAAGGCAATTAAGCAAGAAAAACAAAAATTTATAAAATTCTATTTTATTCAAGAGATTAACATTATATAAGTACACATACCTACGTTCAAATAAACTTGTCAAATAGTTTGCGCAAGCATGCTTGATAAATTTATTTGAATGTGTGTGACCTAAATACAAATCAAGATAAAATATTTATCACAGATTAATATTACATGTATATATACACATCTATATGTGATGAATTTAATAACAACAAGAAATATAAATTTATAAAAGTATGAATTCTATCGTATTTTTTTTTGTCATATATAATATTATATTCATGATATTACGTACACATAGATAAATCCATCAAAAATATAATAATTTTTTCAATTGTCAATAATATGCACAAAATAGCTATAGTTATTTAACACATTTTTAAGTACTTTTAACTTATTTTTTTTGTTTAAAGAAAATTCTACTTGATATTATATTTTCAATTATATAAATGCTTATTATGTTCAGTTTTTAACGGACTATAAATAAATAAGAGATCTATACTACATGGAACAATTTTACTGAAAACTAAAATAAGATCTAAAATTTTCCTAGATAGAAATTTAAAAAAATTTTCTAAAAATAATTTTTTGGAAATTTAAATTAGCTACAAGAATATCAAATTTTTTTGCAACATTGCTCATCGTTTTTTTAAATTTCAACATAATTATTTTGATGATCCAATAAAATTGTCTTTAGATCTCTGTGTCTAATAAAATTTTAAATCTTTCAGCAAAATCATTTTTTGTATGTATCCATATATATATGTGTATACACATATATGTATTTATATCAAAAATTTACAGTTTTATTGAGCGAAGTACTGTACGCATATATATATACACTCCCGAAAAATCACCTACCGCCTAAATTTGTTTATATACATACATAAAACTTTTTAAATATTAATCTTGTATTAAAAATAATTTTTTAATTAAAAATATATCGTTTTAATGGCATTAAAAATAACTTTAATAAAAAATCTTGTAATAAAAATAATTTTTTAATTAAAAATATATTATTTTGATGGCATTAAGGATTGTAATCTTGCTTTATTTTTGACCTTAGAATTTTTCCGCTTGGATTCTTCGGAATATTGTCGACAAATGTTATTCCACCTAAAAGAAAAAGAAAAAAACAAATATAATCCTCAAATTTTCCTAAAAAAGTTTCTAGCTACCCAGTTCTTCTTTATCTTTAAGTTTTTATACCTAGTTCAATTGAATTACATAACGACTACTTTTTTCTTTAAGAACTTGCGACATTTCTTCGGATATATAGATGATAACTATTCTAAAGACTACATGCAGCATTCTATTAATATGCTAATTAAACGCGTGGCAATTAGAAACCCCGCGATGTTGTAATAGTTGAAAGCAATTGAGTTATACCTCTCAGTTGTTTGTACTCAGAAACCTTTCCTTTTATAAAGTTCTTAATGTCGTCTTCTGTGGGTTTTTTACTTTCCTTCACCACTACAAATGCTTTTGGTACCTCACCATACCTCTCGTGTGGAATACCAATCACTGCTGCTTCCTCCACGTCAGGATGCATTCGCAGCAACGCTTCTAGTTCCGCTGGTGGTACCTTTGACCAAACGAAAATAACGTTTTAAATTAAAGCAGGCAAACACTTTAAACGTCGCCGAGAAGTAAAGTACCATCAAATCGCGAAACTTTACAACTTTGAGAAGATATTTTACATACAACTGTTATTTATCAATAAACAAAGTAGCAAATGCTTTAATAATAAATCAAAATAAATAGAGGAAAGATGAGTCAATAAGAGTCAATGTGGATGCTTTCTTCGTAAAAAATTCCCAAAAATATTTTGGGCCGTTATAGTGTTTTTCCTATTTAAATAATTCTTACAATGTAAAGTAATAATATACAAATTATATATATGAAATAATTTATAATCAATGAATAACCGTTGAATTATTAATAAACGTTGAAAGAAATATATGTCTCTCCTTATTTAAATAGTTATATCAAATTAATTAAACTGTAATTGTAAGATACTTATTAAAATAAAAAGAGAAAGGCTCTTTTTTGTGAAACCAAATCGTTACCTGAAATCCTTTGACTTTAATAAGTTCTTTTAATCTGTCTGTAATATAAAAATCGAAATCTTTATCGTAATAAGCAATATCGCCCGTTTTTAACCATCCATCTTCAGTTAGTATATTTTTTGTAGCTTCTTCGTCATTCAGATATCCTTTCATAACATGTGGTCCTTTGACCCATAATTCGCCTGTTTGACCACTAGTACTGATATCCTTCTGTGTCGTTACATCCACCAAGCGTACTTGGCAACTTGCTATATTTTGTCCGATACTGGAATATTTCTTTCCAGTTTCAATAAAGTCCACTGAAGTTTCTGTTAATCCGTAACCTTGAAAAAACATCACAAAACTTTAAATAAACTTGATACCAAAATAAATATTTTATTACATTATTTACACCATTATTTTTTCTTCTTTTTTATATTTGGTCATATTAGATATTTAAATTTAAATTTATATTTGTAGCAACAAAACAAAAAGTTTAATAAAGAAAAATTTAAATTAAAATAAGAGGCTTTAAAATTATTTTAAAAGGTTGTATATATGCTGTGAAATTCAATGACAAAATAAATACGACACAAAAATTACAATCTGGCACAAAAACAACATTAACTGATTTTGCAATGCGTTACTGACATGTTGTGGGAGTTGTCAAATCATATCTGAGGCTAAAAGCAATTTCGTTGAATAAAGATTATATATGTTTGCATTATTGTTGAATAAGTTACACGTTTGTATCTAAACGAAATATAAATTTGTTTGCAAATAAAATAAATAGATTTTGTCGTTTGATAGTATTGTAATTATTTTTTCAAAAATGATTAATTTGTCAAATTTTACGAACTCGAATGTGCATAAAACAAGAGTAAAGTTTAATACGACGCCATTCTCGATACAACGAACTTTACTTCAGAATCGATCATGTGCCGATTCATTGGATCACGTTAAAAATTGAATGTATACACCGTTCGTTCGTTCGAACTCACAAAACCCACACATGCAAAACTCGCCCATCCTCCTCCTCTTCGGAATTTCTACTTCCACCAGAAAAAAATATATATCTGACTCTTTGAAGCTCCCACACGTCGAAACACGATCCCGGAAATTCGATCCCGAAATACTCGATAAACATTTCGTTCGAGTTCGCAGGTTGTGAATTTTGCTTCGACGACGGTTCGATTTTACAAACACCCACCTTGACGAAATTCGCAGATTTGTGAATCGACGTCGTATTTCTCGTAGAATCTATCGACGTCCGTTTTAGCGAGAGGCGCAGCGCCACTCATTATCGAATGCACATAATGGAAATGATGTTTCTTCACAAGAGGGGAAGCCGTAAGAAATAACACTATGGGTGGAACGCAAAACAGCGCGGTCACCTGTGAAGTGCCATATCGTCGCGAATTTAATGCTTTTATAATATTTGTTTACATATACAAGAACAATTAAATTATTCTGTAATTGATGATATAAAAATATATAATCACACACAAAAAGCATTTTTTTATTTTACATTTATTTAAATATATTCACACACAGTCGAGCTTAATTGTTATTCTAATATAATAAACTTGTAATTGAATAGTGTATTATAATATCTGAAGAGATTTATTTTTGAGCATAGCAAGCTATAAATTACCTTGTTTTTTTCCAATACGTCAATGAATGTTTCCGGTACAAATTTTGGAATAGTGATTATTTTTGCGCCAAAAGAAAGACGTGGAAGTATCAAAGCATTCATTCCATAAATATGGAAAAATGGTAATACGGCAGGTATTACTTCTTGAAATATATCTGTAAAAATATAAGATATCTTAATATGTAGGTAATAAATGTTTAATTATCAAGTGATTGTAGAAGAAACAATTTCAAAAAAAAATTTTGCAGATAAAAATATTCGATTTTGCGAATATACATGTATAACCAACGTACAAATACATTAATTGAAAATTTGCAAAATTTAAAAAGCGCGCCAAGAAGGCTGAAATAATAGTTCGTTAAATAAAAGAAAAGGTACCTGTAGGAAACCGAAAGACGTTGACAGAGGCTTGAACCATCATTATATTAGACACCAGATTGCGATGTCTTAACATAACACCCTTTGGTAATCCAGTGGTACCACTTGAAAATGGCAAAACCGCTATGTCATCGCAAGTTCTGTCCGTATTTACAGATGGCAGTGATTTACCTCGCGTTATGAGATCCTGAAAAATTTTGCATGCTTTTATTTATTTTTACTCAACCGTTTCCTTTTGTAATCCTTAAATATTGTCGATTAATTCGCCTATAATCTATTTTGATACTAACAGAAAAAGGTATCGAACCCTCTGGCATAGAACCAATCTTATCGTCAATCACAATAAAAGGAGTTTCATGTGAAAGACATGCTCTTTTTGCAGCGAGCACTGTAGATACAACTGAGGTGGAAGTGATGATTGCTTTTGCATTGACTTTTAACAACTGAATTACCATTTCCTCTGAAAATTTTTGTTACGTCCATCAATATTACAATACACTTTGCCCCCACTTCCTTATCTTATTTTTATTTTATCATGAATTAAATATTTAATCTATTTTATGTATATCTCAAATAAAATAGCATGTTTAAAATAAAACGGCTTACCTGCTGTATACATCGGATTTACAGTAGTAACAATAAATCCGCCTGACGAGATTCCAAGGTAACTTAAAACTGTGTCCGGAAAATTGGGTGCCACTAGTGCTACCACATCACCCTTTTTGAGACCTATATTCCGCAAACTTCTACCGATATAACTTGTCGCGTCCTTGGCTTGCGCAAATGTGTATTTCTTGCCATTTATACCACATTCCTGCACAAAGTATTAGGTGTTAAACTTAATTCCTGCCGTTTTTCGTCTCTAAAATTGATTTGTTTCGAAGGGAAGATGAATGAATACCTTAATCAAAGTAATTTCCTCCATTTTTTACTTTATTACTAATTAATAATACTTTATTAATAATACTTTGATTAAGGTATTTCTCTTCGAAACAAATCAATTTTGGAGACGAAAAACGGCAGTAATTAAGTTTAACACCTAATATGTTATAAAACTGATACCGTATCACATTCTCCACACCCGTACATTTACCGTTTACGAAAAGACCTAACAGTTAATTGCGCTTACATTTCGTTATATTTTCCACATTTTAAAACATTCTTTCTTGATTTTTCCACGTACGAATTCCCCCCATATTAAAATTTGTTAAATAATTCATATTAGTCTGTTTGAAGAAAATGACGCGATTAGTACTAGAAACGTTCTACGCACATGAATAGATTATCTATCGTACATGAAATAGGAATCCTATAAATCAAAAAATTTACCAAAGCGATATGATTAGGATAATTTTTGCTATTATTCCAAACAAACTCGTGAATCAAGGTTTCCGGATAAGAAACATCACCACTCGGAGACATAATAATCCTCTCGTTATTTGTTCCAGACACAATTCTGGTTTGCTTCGAGGTCGATGCACGTCTTAACGTAGAGTTCAGAGGCCTTATTCCTGCATCCAGTACACGACTCAGCCTCTGAATACCACAAAATACGCGTGTTGCCATATTCGTATAACGGCACTACTAATTTATCGGTAATTAATTGCACAACTCGTAACCTGCAAGTGTAGTAAATAAATTAGTGAAAATGAAACCATATATATATATATAAAATAAAAAGCTAAACTACAATAATTTTATATATCAAAAATAATTGTAGAAATGTTGGTATTGACAAAATAATATTTTAAGTTTTATATATATTAATATCGAATATTTTTATTGTACGTTTTAAATTAAATCACGTAGAAATGCAAAGAGGATGATTTCTTTATTTTTTAAAATAATTATAAGAAAAATATTTCTTTCAGAAAAAAATTTACCACAGAGAGAGAAATACTACAGGCATATGTTAGTTTTAAATAAAGTAAGATATTTGTTAAACATGTATTGACATAAAATGTTAGGTTTATTATAATGTAAAAATTTAATGTGAGAATATAAAATACGAGTACTCGTTTCGCAAATAAAAATCTGCAATTGTGCAGTTACAATTAAATTATTGATGATTGTGAGAAAAAATATAGCGTATATGTATAGTTACTGTTGCACAGTCGGTAAATATTTTAAGCGTTATATTCATTCTTCAACTTATTAATATTTATTCTTACTCAGCGATTATCGCGACGGTCTTTCATGTACTACACTGAATATTTTTATACGGCTACTTTATTCGATACAAAAATTACCAAAACAATCTCTAATTTCATATCGAATATTTCTTAT
>NW_017300322.1:839603-844805 GCF_001594075.2 Trachymyrmex cornetzi
ATCACAATAAATTCTTCTAACTTCGTTACGCAATCAAAATAAAAGGAAAAATATATAAATAAATTATGATATTTATTCAATTCGAGAAATTAATCATTTATATACATTAAATTATTATTAGATATTATTACCAAAAATAATTTTCAGAAATTTTTTTTTTTAATAATATTTACATATTAATCCATTCAAAAATTAAATTAAAATACTTTCCTCTATTTGTTCTTCTTGAATAGAGAACTTTCATGAGTGCATTATTGATTGTATTAAAAGATTACATTAAATTTTACAATGCTAAAATGAAAACGCTAAAATTTTATGTTTAATAATTTCTTAGAAAAGTATATAACAAAGTTAGTAAAAAATAAGTTATATATAAAAATATGTAAATGATGCTAATTACTCTTTACTTTCTAAACTGCTGTTACTCATTACTTTCTAAATCGAAATTATTATGTGTACAAGTTTGCCTCCGCCGTTTTTTTTTCCGAAATTCGAGGCTTTATTGTAAAAAACTGGTTATACGTTTATGATTCAAAGTATTGTCCATCGCTGGCCCCTACTTTCTCCAATCTTTCGGGCAGCTTACGAACCCCGCGTCGAAAAAACTGGTCATCTTTTGAGGCGATTCACGAATCAATCCAATTTTTTACTTCTTCATAAGACCGGAAGTGCTGGTCAGCCAGGCCGTGTACCATTAATCAAAACAAGTGATAGTCAGAGGGAGCAACGTCTGTAGAATACGGCGGATGGGATAGGACTTCCCATTTCAACATTTGCAAGTATGTCTTGACCATTTTCGCAACATAGAGTCGATCATTTTGTCATGCTGCAAAATCACTTTATCGTGTCTCTCGTTGTATTACGGCCGTTTGTCTTTCAATGCTCGGCTCAAACCCATCAATTGCGTTCGATACCGATCGTTTGTAATTGTTTCAGTCGATTTTAACAGCTTATAATACACTACGCCGAGCTGGTCCCACCAAATACAGAGCATAACTTGGAGCTGTGAATATTCGGTTTGGCCGTCGACGTGGAAGCATGGCCGGGAACTCCCCATGATTTTCTGCGCTTGGGGTTATCGTAATGAACCCATTTTTCGTCTCCAGTCACAATGCGATGCAGAAATCCCTTCCGTCTTTGCCTTTTAAGCAGTTGTTCACAAGCAAACAAATGCCGTTCAACATCTCTCGACTTCAACTCGTACGGCACCCAATTTCCATGCTTCTGAATCATTCCCATGGCTTTGAGGCGTTTTGAAATGGCTTATTGAGTCCCAATAATCGTGCCAATTCTTCTTGATTTTGACACGAGTCTTGATCAAGTAATGCCTCCAATTCTGCATCTTCAAAAACCTTCTCTCTTCCACCGCTATGCCAGTCTTCGACGTCAAAATCATCGTTCGTTCACTAATAGCGGCCTCACTATAAGTATTTGAGAGCATTCGATGAGCCTCAGCCGCAGATTTCTTCATATTGAAGCAGAAAATTAAAACCTCCCGCAAATGACCAGAATTTGGCTCGTAAACTGATTTTTAATCGAGAATAACTTTATAATGCAGACACAAATCGACTAATGTTTCTATGGGGTTATGTTGACAAATGCCCAAGTTTATTGTATGACGTTTACGATCTATTTATTTCGACTACAACTTATCGCTAAAGCCATCTATAGGAAAACGGCGGAAGCACAAATTTGTGCACCTAATATTTATTTAATATAGAATTTAGCAAATATCAATAAAGATATTCGTTTTTTAATGTCAGATTTGTTTTTTAATGTAGATAAAAATTTTTAATATAAGACTATTCAAATTAGTTTGAGATATCATAACAGATATGATTATTTTCGATATCAAGAAACTTTTAACACACGCGTTGTGGTTTTATGCCTTTCAAATAATTCTCTATTTTTAACACACTGTTAAACTTGTTGGTTTCTATTTCATAACCAATAAATGTCAATAGCTCTTAGAAAGCAATATTATTATTATAGTGACAAATGGTATAAGAACAGAAGATTAAATGAATTTAAATGATTTTTCACTTACACGTATACATAAATATACATATATATGTTTACATATTCATGTTTCATGTTTATGTTGACATAATTCAACATGTAAGTACGTTTTATTAAAAAAAAATTTTTTTAATAAATAAATCAATGCTCCTTTACTATATATTGAAACTTATTGCCTCTTTGTGTCTCGATAAAAATAATATCACACGTTCAAAATACTGTTAACATGATGTTATTAATTATCATACATTACGTTGCATTATATTTCGCATACTTCATTATAACATGCATGCAGATCGAAGTACACTCGATACGAAGTCTAGATAATGCTTCTATTTTGCTGATTACTATAAAAATTTATATAATTTATATTTGCAGATTTATATTTGCCTAACTATTCCACTAGTTATGCTTACTTGACAAAATTAAATTTATATTATTTTCAATCTCTTCGTCAGTTCAAGTATAAATCTATCGCTTCACATAAACACTACGTCATTATATGTACATATATATATGCTTGCGGAAGATAGTACCATATTGTTTGATGTTTTAAATATACAATGTTTTACGTAGAATTTCTCATATGATTTTATAATTAGTGTTTAAACTTAATTTACTCAATTAAAAATTAATTAAACGGGTTGATTTCGTCTTTTGACATAGCATATTTTTGTCACGAAACATTATCTTTGGTATTCTACAATATATACTAAATACCCTACATAAAATAATTTATTACATCTTTAAAAATCATGATAATTTACAGATTTAAATTGAATTATCTTACGCCTATTGTTGTTCCTTTCTGAATGCAATAGATTGCAGTCGGTCTATTTCTGGAAATGTTGGAACGCTATTTCATTGACGGTATATCTCATGATGTTTTAACAAGAAATGCAACGTTGCAATGTTGACACTCTGCAGCTGAAGATTTGTAATTTTCGCGCGCACATAATAGGTATTTCATTCGCGCAAACTGAGCAACTGCCAGTTACATCGCCGTCAATCGGTCGTAATTCACTGATGTTTACGTGACCGATTTCACTAGTGGACTGTCGGGTTTTCTTCAGACGAAGAAATATTATCTGCCTCCCCACGATCGACTTATCATACTGAAGGAAATGAGAGGCAAACGAGGCAAGAAAGAAATAAAAATGAGTAATACCGTATGTTGTGCTGTTACTGTATGTTGAACTGAACGTCATAATATGAAATTGATAATTATGAAAATATATTAACTCTTATCAGTCGTATCAGTCGTGTGCAACAATATTCGATATCTTGAATTTCTAAATGAATTTTTCTGAAAAATAGTCTATATCAGCTTTATTAGTCGATACAATGTGATGATACAACAAAAGAATTTTTTAATTGTGTACAAAAATATATTATAGAGCCAAACAATAGATGTAAATAGTAAGAAAGTTTATTAAGAAATGCAATAGTGAGAAAAATCTGATACCATTATTTTTGAGATATAAAAGATTCATTAATATATAATGATTATTTTAGAATTAAATTAAGATTTTGGAATAATAACCAGGCTATATAAATATATTTAATTTGGAATTACTTTTTTGCAGAAATTCTGTTATTTGTTAAAAAAATTTTAAAATATTTAATTTTGCAGAAAGAGAATGTTAAAAAGGGATGATTTCCCGAATCAATTTTTCACTTTTGAGATAAAATTGGTCCCAGAAAAATTAAAATCAACAAAAATACATAAACTCGTAATAAATGGTAAATGTAATGAAGCTATTTGACGTCGTAAAACAAGTTCATATAATTTACTTATAAGATTTTTAGATTAAAATGTATAAATAAACCTAAGTTATATTTATTTTAATTGTATAAATGTCAATTATACATATAAAACGTATTTTTACAATATGTAGTTAGTAAAAAATTTTCCAAGCCTTTATGTAAGATTTTACACAGAATTTTATAATTTAAAATCTATTTTATTTCTTAATTATATTATTTCTTATATATTATACGGTCTTTTTTTAAAATTATTGTTTAACATTATGCCAACATTACTATTCGTTCAGCTGTTAGTATGATAAGATATCTAATATGCATTACAGTAATATTTAATTACGATATACCTTTAACATTTCAGAACCATCTTTTCAACATTCAGCAATAATTAATATCTTAATGAATTCATTAATAGTTTAACAAGTCTAAAATTTAATATGTATCTCGAAATGCATTTATAAATTTTTGTACTGATTGATACCAGAGACATGATATTTTAAAATAGCGATAGGCTTTGTTCTATACTATTTTATTTACTAGCCCATTTTATGCGCGCGCTACACGCGCGCTGACCTCACATGACCCTGATTTTATCTTGAATTTCATAAACTTTTCTTATTTATTACTCGTTGACTCTTATTCTTTATATTATTTTAGATACTTATTCAAGTTTTGAATACACGTATAAAATATTTATTTTTTCTTTTTATTTTTAAACCTAATCAATGTACTTTAAAATCAATCAATTCTATACAATTTGAAATTACCCTTTCTTTTGTTTACGGTTGTAAAAGCTGTATTCTTCTTTCGTCTCTATTTTAGTTAGGCTTAGATTTATTATTTTGTATGGTTCTCATTCGCGAACATTTGTCCTCGAAATCGGTGACCCCCAAAATCTACATTTCAACAGAAATTAACGACCCTGAAAACCCTTGATTGCTAAATTTCACTACAATCTGAGAATTTTGAGCACTTCCGTCCGCAATATTGATTCAGCCGTTTGAATTTTCAAATTCTAAAATCAGATTCGGCATCAACAACCCCGAAAACTTTCTAATGCTTCATTTTCCTGTAATCAGAAGACTTTTAACATTTCCGTCCGCCAAATTGGTTCAGCCATTTTGAATTTGCTATTTTTGAAACCAGATTCGAGATCAGCGACCCTAAAAATCCCGAAATACAAAACCACATCAAAATCGGAAGACTACAACAGCCTCAACGAAAAGAGGCTTCAAAAAACGTTAATTTTAAGAGAGGGTTATTAATACGATAAAACAAATAATTTAATTTAATCACTAAAGCAATTTAATACCAAACACATAATTTAGGTTTACTGTTACTCCAGTAATATAAAATCATATTTCAATTGAAATACAGTTACAAGCGAGCGTTATATATCTAGTTTTATAAATAAAACAT
>NW_017300322.1:844942-900432 GCF_001594075.2 Trachymyrmex cornetzi
GAGAATGAGAATTGTCATTTGATTACAATATGCAAGCCTAAAAAATAATACGTTATAATAATTGTTTTACTAAAATATCACCGTTGTGTAGAATAATAAAGATGCTGATAAAAAAAAGTCAAAGAAGCATTCCTGTTTTTTCTCATTAATGATTATCTTTACAACTTATACAATAGCTTTCTATTTTTTCATATAACAATGAAGGCTTACATTGCTTTGAATTTTATTAACAGAATTTACAAAAATTATCAATTCCGTCGAAACTCTGCATTTATTAGTAAGGCAATATTACTAGGACAATTTTTGTTACAATTATTACTTGCTAATGATTTTATGAGAACTTGCTTCCGTGGATGAGAAAACATTCTGTGTTCGACGTGGTTCGACGCTTAATTTTTTCTTTTCGCAAATGTTTTATGGAGTAATTACGGAGCATAATGTTCCGTTAATTTGAAATTACAACATTTATATACTTATAACGTATGTATATATTAAATAAACATTACTTATGCATTATTCTCATAAACTTTTGTATAAGCGAACCGACTTATTTTCACTAACTGAATTTACCTATAATATAATAGGATAATAGTTAGATACCGTATGACATTTTTAAATAATATATCGAGAAAGCAATTAAGCAAGAAAAAAAAATTTATAAAATTCTGTTTTATTCAAGAGCTTAACATTATATAAGTACACATATCTACGTTCAAATAAACTTGTCAAATAGTTTACGCAAGTATGCTTGATAAATTTATTTGAATGTGTGTGACCTAAGTACAAATCAAGGTACAATATTTATCAACAGATTAATATAACATGTACATATACACATCTGTATGTGATAAATTTAATACTGTAACAAGAAATATAAATTTATAAAAGTATTAATTCTATCGTATTTTTTTTCTGTCATATGTAATATTATATTCATGTTATCACATACACACAGATGAATCCATCAAAAATATAATAATTTTTTCAAGTGACAACAGTATGTACAGAATAGCTACAGTTATTTGACACATTTATAAGTACTTTTAACTTATTTTTTTTGTTTAAAGAAAATTCTACTTGATATTATTTTTAATTATATAAATGCTTATTATGTTCAGTTTTTAACGGACTATAAATAAATAAGAGATCTATACTACATGGAACAATTTTACTGAAAGCTAAAATAAGATTTAAAATTTTCCTAGACAGAAATTATAAAAAATTATTTTAAAAATAATTTTTTGAAAATTTAAATTAGCTACAAGGATATCAAATTTTTTTGCAACATTGGTCATAGTTTTTTTAATTTTCAACATAATTATTTTGATGATCCAATAAAATTATTTTTAGAGATATCATTGTCTAATAAAATTTTTAATCTTTCAGCAAAATTCATTTTTTGTATGTATCCATATATATATATGTATATATATATACATATATATATGTGCATACAAATATATGTATTTATATCAAAGATTTACAGTTTTATTGAGCGAAGTACTGTACGCATATATATATATACACTCCCGAAAAATCACCTTCCGCCTAAATTTATATACATACATAAAACTTTTTAAATATTAATCTTGTATTAAAAATAATTTTTTAATTAAAAATATATCGTTTTAATGGCGTTAAAAATAACTTTAATAAAAAATCTTGTCATAAAAATAATTTTTTAATTAAAAATATATTATTTTGATGGCATTAAGGCTTGTAATCTTGCTTTATTTTTGACCTTAGAATTTTTCCGCTTGGATTCTTCGGAATATTGTCGACAAATGTTATTCCACCTAAAAGAAAAAGAAAAAAACAAATATAATCCTCAAATTTTCCTAAAAAAGTTTCTAGCTACCCAGTTCTTCTTTATCTTTAAGTTTTTATACCTAGTTCAATTGAATTACATAACGACTACTTTTTTCTTTAATAACTTGTGACATTTCTTCGGATATATAGATGATAACTATTCTAAAGACTACATGCAGCACTCTATTAATATGCTAATTAAATGCGTGGCAATTAGAAACCCCGCGATGTAGTAATAGTTGAAAGCAAATGAGTTATACCTCTCAGTTGTTTGTACTCAGAAACTTTTCCTTTTATAAAGTTCTTAATGTCATCTTCTGTGGGTTTTTTACTTTCCTTCACCACTACAAATGCTTTTGGTACCTCACCATACCTCTCGTGTGGAATACCAATCACTGCTGCTTCCTCCACGTCAGGATGCATTCGCAGCAACGCTTCTAGTTCCGCTGGTGGTACCTTTGACCAAACGAAAATAACGTTTTAAATTAAAGCAGGCAAACACTTTAAACGTCACCGAGAAATAAAGTACCATCAAATCGCGAAACTTTATAACTTTGAGAAGATATTTTACATACAACTGTTATTTATCAATAAACAAAGTAGCAAATGCTTTAATAATAAATCAAAATAAATAGAGGAAAGATGAGTCAATAAGAGTCAATGTGGATGCTTTCTTCGTAAAAAATTCCCAAAAATATTTTGGGCCGTTATAGTGTTTTTCCTATTTAAATAATTCTTACAATGTAAAGTAATAATATACAAATTATATATATGAAATAATTTATAATCAATGAATAACTACTCTATCAGATTTATATCATATTAGAAAAAAGAGGATTTCTTAAATTTATGTATAAAGCCAATGCTTTTTAAAATTATTTGTACAATTAGAGTTTACTTATCACGTATTAATAAACGTTGAAAGAAATATATGTCTCTTCTTATTCAAATAATCATATCAAATTAATTAAGCTGTAATTGTAAGATACTTTTTAAAATAAATAGAGAAAGGCTCTTTTTTGTGAAACCAAATCGTTACCTGAAATCCTTTGACTTTAATAAGTTCTTTTAATCTGTCTGTAATATAAAAATCGAAATCTTCATCGTAATAAGCAATATCGCCCGTTTTTAACCATCCATCCTCAGTTAGTATATTTTTTGTAGCATCTTCGTCATTCAAATATCCTTTCATAACATGTGGTCCTTTGACCCATAATTCGCCTGTTTGACCACTAGTACTGATATCCTTCTGTGTCGTTACATCCACCAAGCGTACTTGGCAACTCGCTATATTTTGTCCGATACTGGAATATTTCTTTCCATTTTCAATAAAGTCCACTGGTGAAGTTTCTGTTAATCCGTAACCTTAAAAAAACATCACAAACTTTAAATAAACTTGATACCAAAATAAATATTTTATTACATTCCGCCATTATTTTTTCTTCTTTTTTCTATTTGGTCATATTAGATATTTAAATTTAAATTTATATTTGTAGCAACAAAACAAAAAGATTAATAAAGAAAAATTTTAATTAACATAAGAGGCTTTAAAATGATTATAAAAGAATTTATATATGCTGTGAAATTCAATGACAAAATGAACACGACACAAAAATTACCATCTGGCACAAAAACAAGATTAACTGATTTTGCAATGCATTACTGACACGTTGTTGGAGTTCTTAAATCATCTCTGAAGCTAAAAGCAATTTCGTTGAATAAAAATTATATATGTTTGCATAATTGTTGAATAAGTTACACGTTTGTATCTAAATGAAATATAAATTTGTTTGCAAACAAAATAAATAGATTTTGTCGTTTAATAGTATTATAATTAGCATTTTTTTCAAATATGATTAATTTGTCAAATTTTACGAACTCGAATGTGCATCAAACAAGAGTAAAGTTTAATACGACGCCATTCTCGATGCAACGAACTTTACTCCAAAATCGATCATGCGCCGAATCGTTGGATCTCGTTAAAAATTGAATGTATACATCCCTCGTTCGTTCGAACTCACAAAACCCACAGATGCAAAACTCGCCCATCCTGCTCCTCTTCGGCATTTCTACTTCCACCAGAAAAAAATATATATCTGAGTCTTCAAAGCTCGTACACGTCGAAACACGATCCCGGAAATTCGATCCCGAAAAACTCGATAAACATTTCGTTCGCGTTCGCAGGTTGTTAATTTTGCTTCGACGATGGCTCGATTTTACAAACACCCACCTTGACGAAATTCGCAGATTTGTGAATCGACGTCGTATTTCTCGTAGAATCTATCGACGTCCGTTTTAGCGAGAGGCGCAGCGCCACTCATTATCGAATGCACATAATGGAAATGATGTTTCTTCACAAGAGGGGAAGCCGTAAGAAATAACACTATGGGTGGAACGCAAAACAGCGCGGTCACCTGTGAAGTGCCATATCGTCGCGAATTTAATGCTTTCATAATTTTTTGTTTACATATACAAGAACAATTAAATTTTTCTGTAATTGTTGGTATAAAAATATATAATCTCACACATACAAAAAGTGTTTTTTTACTTTGCATTAATTAAATATTTTCACACACAGTCGAGCTTAATTGTTATTCTAATATAATAAATTTGTAATTGAATAGTGTATTATAATATCTAAAGAGACTTATTTTTGAGCATAGCAAGCTATAAATTACCTTGTTTTTTTCCAATACGTCAATGAATGTTTCCGGTACAAATTTTGGAATAGTGATTATTTTTGCGCCAAAAGAAAGACGTGGAAGTATCAAAGCATTCATTCCATAAATATGGAAAAATGGTAATACGGCAGGTATTACTTCTTGATATGTATCTGTAAAAAAATAAGATATCTTAATATATAGGTAATAAATGTTTAATTATCGAGTGATTGTAGAAGATAAGAAACAGTTTCAAATAAAAAATTTTGCAGATAAGAATATCCGATTTTGCGAATATACATTTATAATCAACGTACAAATACATTAATTTAAAATTCGCAAAATTTAAAAAGCGCGCCAAGAAGGCTGGAATAATAGTTCGTTAAATAAAAGAAAAGGTACCTGTTGGAAACCGAAAGACATCGACAGAGGCTTGAACCATCATTATATTAGACACCAGATTGCGATGTCTTAACATAACACCCTTTGGTAATCCAGTGGTACCACTTGAAAATGGCAAAACCGCTATGTCATCGCAAGTTCTGTCCGAATTTACAGGTGGCAGTGATTTACCTCGCGTTATGAGATCCTGAAAAATTTTGCATGCTTATATTTATTTTTACTTAACCGTTTTCTTTTGTAATCCTTAAATATTGTCGATTCGCCTAAAATCTATTTTGATACTAACAGAAAAAGGTATCGAACCCTCTGGCATAGAACCAATCTTATCATCAATCACAATAAAAGGGGTTTCGTGTGAAAGACATGCCCTTTTTGCAGCGAGCACTGTAGATACAACCGAGGTGGAAGTGATGATTGCTTTTGCATTGACTTTTAACAACTGAATCATCATTTCCTCTGAAAATTTTTGTCACGTCCATCAATATTACAATACACTTTACCCCCACTTCCTTATCTTATTTTTGTTTTATCATGAGTTAAATATTTAATGTATTTTATATAAATCTCAAATAAAATAGCATGTTTAAAATAAAACGGCTTACCTACTGTATACATCGGGTTTACAGTAGTAACAATAAATCCGCCTGACGAGATTCCAAGGTAACTTAAAACTGTGTCCGGAAAATTGGGTGCCACTAGTGCTACCACATCACCCTTTTTGAGACCTATATTCCGCAAACTTCTACCGATATAACTTGTCGCGTCCTTGGCTTGCGCAAATGTGTATTTCTTGCCATTTATACCACATTCCTGCACAAAGCATGTTATAAAACTGATACCGTATCACATTCTCTCGTACATTTACCGTTTACGAAATGACCTAACAGTTAATTGCGCTTACATTTCGTTATATTTTCCATGTTTTCAAACATTCTTTCTTGATTTTTCCACGCACGAATTCCCCCCATATTAAAATTTGTTAAATAATTCATATTGGTCTGTTTGAAGATGACGCGATTAGTATTAGAAACGTTCTACGCACATGAATAGATTATCTATCGTTCATAAAATAGAAATCCATTAAATCAAAAAATTTACCAAAGCGATATGATTAGGATAATTTTTGCTATTATTCCAAACAAACTCGTGAATCAAGGTTTTCGGATAAGAAACATCTCCACTCGGAGACATAATAATCCTCTCGTTATTTGGTCCCGTCACAATTCTGGTTTGCTTCGAGGTCGATGCACGCCTTAACGTAGAGTTCAGAGGCCTTTTTCCTCCATCCAGTATTCGACTCAGCCTCTGAATACCACAAAATACGTGTGTTGCCATACTCGTATAACGGCACTACTAATTTATTGGTAATTAATTGCACAACTCGTAATCTGCAAGTGTAGTAATTAAATTAGTGAAGATAAAACCACATAAAATAAAGCTAGATTACAATAATTTTATATATCAAAAATAATTGTAGAAATGTTGGTATTGACAAAATAATATTTTAAGTTTTATATACATTAACATCGAATATTTTTATTGTACGTTTTATATTGAATCACATAGAAATGCATAGAGGATGATTTCTTTATTTTTTTAAATAATTATAAGAAATAATATTTCTTTCAGAAAAAATTTTACTACAGAAATGCTACAGGTATATGTAAATTTTAAATAAAGTAAGATATTTGTTAAACATGTATTGATATAAAATGTTAGGTTTAATATAATGTAAAAATTTAGTGTGAGAATATAAAATACGAGCACTAGTTTCGCAAATAAGAATCTGCAATTGTGCATTTACAATTGAATTACAGATGATTTGTGGGAAAAAAATATAGCGTATATGTATAGTTATTGTTGCACGCTCGGTAAATATTTTAAGCGTTATATTCATTTTTGAGAGGGCTCCTTTTACCTACAAATTTTTTGCCTACAGCACCTTTTGCCTACGTCTCTTTTGCCGACAAATCGATTGCCTACATGTATTATTGCCTACATCTCGATTGCTTACATGCACTTTTGCGCACAAATAAAAATTTTAGAAACAGAGTTACTTTTGCCTACATATATTATTGCCTACATGTATTATTGCCTACAAGTATTATTGCCTACAGTTCTATTGCCTACATGCGCTTTTGCGCACAAATAAAAATTTTAGAAACGGAGTTACTTTTGCCTACATGTACTATTGCCTTCAGCTCGATTGCGCACAAATATACAATTAAAATTAAGTAAGAAAATAATTTATATTTTTAGGAAATCTGTTATGTAAACAGTGGAGTATCAGCGTAGACAGTGTCCGCTTGGAATATTTTTCCAAAAAAATCTAACCCTAACCAAATTGTTGGTGTGAGGTAGCCCTCATTTCGCGTGGAAGGTTGTGAGCTGTAGGCAATAATGTATATATACAATCGAGTTGTAGGCGATCGAGCTGTAGGCAATAATACGTGTAGGCAATAATACATGTAGACAAATGTGATTTTATTTTTGAAATTTTTAATTGTGCGCAAAAGTGCTTGTAGGCAATAATACATGTAGGTAATAATTCATGTAGGCAATAATACATGTAGGCAATAATTCATGCAGGCAATAATGCATGTAGGCAATAATTCATGTAGGCAATAATCCATGTAGGCAAAAGTAACTCCGTTTCCAAAATTTTTATTTGTGCGCAAAAGTGCATGTAGGCAATCGAGCTCTAGGCAATAATACATGTAGGCAATCGATTTGTAGGCAAAAGAGATATAGGCAAAAGGTGCTGTAGGCAAAAAATTTGTAGGCAAACGGGGCTCTCCCTTCATTTTCCAACTTTAATATTTATACTTACTCAGCGATTATCATAACAATCTTTCATGTACTACAATGAATATTTTTATAACCGGTTATTTTATTCGATACAAAAATTACCAAAACAATCTCTAATTTCATATCGAATATTTCTTATCGAAATTAATAATTATATATATATGTATATATATTATATTATTAATTATATATATATGTATATATATTATATTATTAATTATATATATGTATAGATATATAATGACATGTAATTAATCCTAATCATTGAGGAAGTATGAAGGATAAAAAATTATAAAAGATCACAATAAATTCTTCTGACCTCGTTACGCAATCAAAATAAAAGGAAAAATATATAAATAAACTATGATGCTTATTTAAGAGGGGAAACTCATGTAAATCGAAATTTTTTCACATTTTTTTTTGCTTAAAAAATTAATTTATTATCTGTAGAATATGCTCCCAGAATTTTCAATTCCAAATTCGAAATATAGATGTCTCTGCAGTACATATAAGTAGAGTGTCCAAAATGGAGCGCAGGTAAAGGACGCACGCAAGAGCGCTCTTCGTTGGTGATTTTCCAACGGTTATTTTAATTATAACCAGTGTTCCAAGATTTATCGCGTGACGATTTGCTTCAAAGATATTTAGGAGGATACACACAGAATGCCAACAAGTCGTTTAATACGACAGTGTGGCGTTTGACTCCTAAATATCTAAACTGCGGTTGAAAAATTGTGGAATTGGCTGCATTTTTGGCTGGAGGAATGTTTAACGACGCCTACAATTTCATTTTAAATATAATGAATGATATGGAGTTTCAAATCGGCCTACATTGCAAAACCTTCGCAGACGAGCAAACCCACCACCGAGTCCGACGACAAAATCGCCGTAGCGATAACGCTACGAAAGAGGCCAGGACAGCAAAAAAAAAGGAGATGGCAGCTCAAATGGACGAACTGGCTGAAGAAGAAGGCATACTTTACGGGTCCGGTATCGCAGATTAAGCGTTATATTATGTAAATCCGATTAAACGCTATTTTTTCGTATCAGAAACTTCAAAGACGATTTACTCGAAAAGCGTTTTTTCGCGCGCCGTGCAATGTAGTTCAGCGAATTTTTCACGGATTTGCATGAAACTTTGCAGAAATACTCTTTAACTTATTGGTTATTGCATAACGTTCTCCTTTTTTTAAAAAAAAAGTTTTAAACATTACTTTTTACCAATTGTTTATAAATAAATATGGTACTTTTTTTTCAAAATGCTCCTCAATTTTCAATTTTTTTGTTTTTTTTTCTCATCGTCATGCAAAGCATTTTTTACACATTTTAACTGTAGAATTTTGGTTTTTTGATTTTAGATGAGATTTGAGACATGTAGGCTGCACGGCGCAAAAGTGAGGTCTCAACTTCCAGCAGCTGTAGCGCCGCCATTTTGGAATATTTTTGTCTAAAAAAAATGTGAACATTCCGTCAAACGTATCCTTTAATATGTACTTTGTTTCATTTTGATGTCTACTACCAATTTTATGTAATAAATTCTTGAAAAAACGTACGTTTACATGAGTTTCCCCCCTTAATATTTATACTTACTCAGCGATTATCGCAACAGTCTTTCATGTACTACAATGAATATTTTTATAACCGGCTACTTTATTCGATACAAAAATTACCAAAACAAACAATCTCTAATTTCATATCGAATATTTCTTATCGAAATTAATAATTATATATATGTATATATATATTATTATTAATTATATATATGCACATATATAATGACATGTAATTAATCCTAATCATTGAGGAAATATGAAGGATAAAAAATCATAAAAGATCACAATAAATTCTTCTGACCTCGTTACGCAATCAAAATAAAAGGAAAAATATATGAATAAACTATGATGCTTATTTAATTCGAGAAATTAACCATTTATATACATTAAATTATTATTAGATATTATTACCAGAAATAATTTTCAAAAAATTTTTTTAAATAATATTTACATATTAATCCATTCAAAAATTAAATTAAAATACTTTCCTCTATTTTTTCTTCTTGAATAGACAACTTTTATGAGTGCATTATTGATTGTATCAAAAAATTACATTAAATTTTACAATGCTAAAATAAAAACGCTAAAATTTTATGTTTAATAATTTCTTAGAAAAGTATGTAACAAAATTAGTAAAATAGGTTGTATATAAAAATATGTGAATGATGCTAATTACTCTTTACTTTCTAAACTGCTGTTACTCATTACTTTCTAAATCGAAATTATAATAGCTCTCATAATTATTTTAAAAAGATCCAAACATTTAAAATATTTTTAATTCATAGAGTAGATAAAAACTTACTTTGTAATTATTTTTATATAAGTTCTTTATGTTTTATATAAGTACCTTATATAATTTCAATATATTGATTTTATAAAGACATAATTTTATATAAAATACAATATAATAAAGATAATATCCGATGACAAAGTTGATGACATATGTATTACATGTTTCTGTTTCAACAGCTATGGGGGGCGTGTTCAAATTCCAACTCTAGTGTTCCCCGTATGTCATGTCATCTTTATTTAATAGTGAGATAAACAATGAGGATAGAATGATACCTGGGTACCACTTGAGTAGGAAAGAACATAGCCTAAAATAACTACGACCGTAATCCATAGTCCGTTCTTAATCTCAAGACTAGCTTAACACTATCTCGAATTTTGAGCAATGTCTATGGATTTCGCTGTATATTTTACGATAACAAGTAAACTTTGAGAATTTATCTTTATTTTTATATTCTCTACTTTGTCTACTTTGTTTTAAAATTCTTCTTATACAATGGATATTATTATCGGGAGCATATCTAGCTCAATTGATATGAATAGCAGATTACAAATGTAAACATGCTTACTCATCCTAAGAATTGAAAAATAATGAAGTTAACGACGTAGAATCAAAACATTAATTAATTGCATAACGTATAAGTTATTGAAAGTTTAAAAACTACTTTAGTTGCTTTTAATGCTGCCTTTTAACCTTAATATTATTGCTCTGTAAACCGATATGTTTATTATTATCAATAAAAAATCATATTTTTAAACATTCAAGTGATAAAGAATTTTTTATCTCTCTCTCTCTCTCTCTCTCTCTCTCTCTATTTGAAGATAAACTATCTATAAAAATTATTCATGTAAATAGTATAACTAACTGCAATATTTATTAAATACTACATATCATAACAGCTATTTATTTTACCAAAGTGATTACATATCATAACAGCTATTTATTTTATGCAGTATAATATTTGCATAAATTATAATGTAAAAAATATTGTATAAAAAATTTATTGTATAAAAAGTTAAAAATATTAAATATTTTATAATAAATAAACAATTTTGTTTATAAAAACGTTCATTGCTTTAGAATATTTATTTAATATAGAATTTGGCAAATATCAATATCAAAAAGATATTTGTTTTTTAATGTAGATAAAATTTTTAATATAAGACTATTCAAACATTAGTTTGAGATATCATAACAGATATGATTATCTTCGATATCAAGAAACTTTTAACACACACGTTGTAGTTTTATACCTTTCAAATAATTTTCTATTTTTAACACACAGTTAAACTTGTTGTTTCTATTTCATAACCAATAAATATCAATAGCTGTTAGCAAGCAACATTATTATTATAGTGACAAATGGTGTAAGAACAGAAGATTAAATGAATTTAAACGATTTTGCACTTACACGTATACATAAATATACATATATATATGTTTACATATTCATGTTTCATGTTTATGTTGACATAATTCAACATGTAAGTACGTTTTATTAAAAAAAAATTTTTTTAATAAATAAATCAATGCTCCTTTACTATATATTGAAACTTATTGCCTCTTTGTGTCTCGATAAAAATAATATCACACGTCAGAATACTGTTAACATGATGTTATTAATTATCATACGTTACGTTGCATTAAATTTCGCATACTTCATTATAACATGCATGCAGATCGAAGTACACTCGGTACGAAGTCTAGATAATGCTTCTATTTTGCTGATTACTATAAAAATTTACATAATTTATATTAGCAGATTTACATTTGCACAACTATTCCACTAGTTATGCTTACTTGACAAAATTAAATTTATATTATTTCAATCTCTTCGTCAGTTCAAGTATAAATCTATCGCTTCACATAAACACTACGTCATTATATGTACATATATATATGCTTGCGGAAGATAGTACCATATTGTTTGATGTTTTAAATATACAATGTTTTACGTAGAATTTCTCATATGATTTTATAATTAGTGTTTAAACTTAATTTACTCAATTAAAAATTAATTAAACGGGTTGATTTCGTCTTTTGACATAGCATATTTTTGTCACGAAGTTTATAGATTTAAATTGAATTATCTTACGCCTCTTGTTGTTCCTTTCTGAATGCAGTAGATTGCAGTCGGTCTATTTTTAGAAATGTTGGAACGCTATTTCATTGACGACATATCTCATGATGCTTTAACAAGAAGTGCAACGTTGCAATGTTGACACTCTGCAGCTGAAGATTTGCAATTTTGGCGTGCACATAATAGGTATTTCATTCACGCAAACTGAGCAACTGCTAGTTACATCGCCGTCGATCGGTCGTAATTCACTGATGTTTACGTGACCGATTTCACTAGTGGACTGTCAGGTTTTCTTCAGACGAAGAGATATTGTCTGACTCCCCACCATCGACTTGTTATACTGAAGGAAAGTATGAGAGGCAAACAAGGCAAGAAGGAAATGAAAATGACTAATACCGTATGTTGTGCTGTTACCGTATGTTGAACTGAACGTCATAATATGAAATTCATGATTATGAAAATATATTAACTGTTATCAGTCGTGTCAGTCGTGTGCAGCAATATTTGATATCTTGAATTTCTAAATGAGTTTTTCTGAAAAATAGTCTTTATATCAGCTTTAATAGTAGGTACAATGTGATGATACAACAAAAGAATTTTTTTAAATATTTAAAATATATTTGTAAAATATTTAATTTTACAGAAAGAGTATGTTAAAAAGAGAGGGATGATTTCTCGAATAAATTTTTCACTTTTTTGAGATAAAATTGATCCCAGAAAAATTAAAATCAACAAAAATACATGAACTCGTGATAAATGGTAAATGCAATGAAGCTATTTGATGTCGTAAAACAAGGTCATATAATTTACTTCTAAGATTTTTAGATTAAAATGTATAAATAAACCTAAATTATATTTATTTTAATTGTATAGATGTCAATTATACATATAAAACGTATTTTTACAATACGTAGTTAGTAAAAAATTTTCCAAGCCTTTATGTAAGATTTTACACAGAATTTTATAATTTAATATCTATTTTTTTTCTTAAATAATTATATTATTTCTTATATATTATACGGTCTTTTTTTAAAATTATTGTTTAACATTATGCCAACATTACTATTCCATCAGCTGTTAGTATGATAAGATATCTCATATGCATTACAGTAATATTTAATTACGATATACCTTTAACATCAGAACTATCTTTTTAACATTCAGTAATATTTAATTACGATATACCTTTAACATCAGAACCATCTTTTTAACGTTCAGCAATAATTAATATCTTAATGAATTCATTAATAGTTTAACAAGTGTAAAATTTAATATGTATCTCGAAATGCATTTACAAATTTTTGTATTGATTGATACCAGAGACATGATATTTTAAAATAGCGATAGATAGCACTTTGTGCTATACTATTTTATTTATTATTAATACGATAAAACAAATAATTTCATTTAATTACTAAAGCAATTTAATACTAAACACATAATTTAATACTAAATACATAATTTAGGTTTACTGTTACTCCAGTAATATAAAATCATATTTCAATTGAAATACAGTTACGAGCGAGCGTTATATATCTAGTTTTATAAATAAAACATGTTTTTAACTTCTTTGATAGTTCTTTAGTAGAGATGTCTGAATCTTTTCCTAAAACAGGTTGTACTAAATGTATTTATATTCATTTCATTTTTATACACAGTTATGCAATATAAATTATATATATATATTGCATAACTTTGCATAAAAATGAAATGAATATAAATACATTTAGTACAACCTGTTTTAGGAAAAGATTCAGACATCTCTACTAAAGAACAATCAAAGAATTTAAAACATGTTTTATTTAACTAAATATATAACGGTCACTTGTGACTAAACAATATAAATATGACACTAACGTATATGAGCAATAGCTAGATTACAGTTGCTAAAACATAGTATTTCAAATAACACCAAATAAAATTTAAAAAAATAAAAACATACGTGTTTTATTTAATTTTATTGTGAAGCATATTAGATAATCAAAGACATAAAATATTATATCCTATTGCCATCTAGCGTTATATCTAACGTAACGAAAAGTACGTTGCATTTACCATAATATGTTATTCGTACTAATACGTGCGATTTCTATACGTATAAAAATATTAAACATTTTAAGTTTCTTTCATCGTTATATTTATGATATTATTTATTTATGTCATTAATTATTTAACTTATGCGATTTGTATCCCAGACAGCACAGAATATTTATGATAAATATTTATAAATATTCATTTCTGTCAATTTTTTAAAATATTATATAAACATTTTATATATTTTTTAGATAAACTTAATTCGATTAAAAGATTAAATGTTTTATATAATAGTAATACTAAATATAAGTAAATATTTCTAATATATATTTTATGAAAATTTCTAAAATGTTTGCTAGGAACGTCATCTGTTTCATAGGGTGCAAACTAGCATCTGGTTGTACATACTAATAAAGGGAATGTTATTTTGTAACTGTTGCAAGTTTTCCTCGCTAAAATAGGACTATTTTAGATTAATTTATATTATGTACTATTTGAGATTGTCATTATTTTTCGCTATTATACTTTATGTTGAAATACTACTTTATCTTGATATCATATATGTAAACTCTATAATACGTGGACTTTATTTTATCGATTTTGTCTTTACCCTAAGTTAGTCGTTATTGTATTTCCAACGTTATTACGTCCGACTGCTGCCTGCAGTCGGCCATAATAAGCTACGAAGTAAAAGACTCGAGAATTTAGTGTGTACCTGTCTCTGACCGACCCATCCAATATATCAATTATAGGTCGACGCTTCTTTTATGTTTTCGTAGATCTACCTGAGACCTACACAAAATACTCAACAAAGCGTCTTATACTTTATTATTTATTCAAGAATATTTGCGACTTAAGTTGTTATCTTTTTCATTCGTTAGTTAAATAATTATATTATATTAATTTATTACAATATAAGTATAAAGTGCACGATTTTTTAAATAATATTGTAGATTTAATTGCGCATAGTAATATGGTCTTCATAAAACCGCTAGTTTTACAATTTCTGCGCGTTGATTGTTTCGAGCTTATCGAAACAGTAATGCGTCGGCGCATTTTCATCGACGCCGACGCCGACGCCGATGACGCTTACCAGGACCGTCTCAGAAATCTTTCTAGTAATATGTATTGAAAAATGAAGATTTAATATAAAATGAACAAAAGGTACCAAACATATTTATATTAAATACGATTAAAATTAATTATAATAATAATAAATATAACAATAATAATATAAAATAACACAATGAATTTTAAAAAATTATGTATTCATATTTTATTCTTTTTTATCTTAATTATTATTTCGTCATTTTATATGTAAATAGGTTTTAAAATTTAAAAAGAAGAATATCACTTACTCTTGCAAAGTAAATTAATATGCTATGCAAATTATTTTATAGAGATTGTATGAACACATGTTGCGGAAACAGTAATTAAAGAAAAAAATTTTAATATGCTGCTTACAATGATTTAATTAAGGAAATGTACACGAAAATGTAACAATGTGCGGATACGTGTCGAATGTGATTTTTATTTATATAGCCATCCCTAGAACTACACATGCCGGCACTGTTCCTATATGTATATGCTTGAAACCTGCGCCCAAGGGTGACGGCCATGTCGACGTGGACCCTGCAGTGCTCCCCCGTTGCAACCTGCATACACCTTCGGTTGGCGACTATTCGTACGAAGAAACGACCGCTTTTAGGGAACGGACAGGTTCATCTCAAAGCAAGTAATCGTCGCGCCGGATTACTCTTGCACGCAGCATTTGGGCTATGAATGAAGACCCAACCCTTTCACCTCGAGGTAATCATTCTCTATATATTTAGTGATATATCTTGTCATATTCGCTCGATGTGTCTGGGGGATTTATAAAGCAAAACTGAAGTTGCTTTATTGAAAAAGTTAAAGGATTATCATAGATAAGGATATACAACGACATGCTTCATCGTGCCGTGATTAAAAGTAATTAAAAAAATATTAATGTGCGTGAACGAGTGACGACGTTTTTATCGATCGCATTACTTATGCATGTGTACTTCAAGGAAGAGTATTCTTTGGTTGTATACATATATTGTTACGGAGTGTATAAGGTGGATACATCCACTCGTGCGTCACTTTGACGTTTGCCATTTATTAGTCGATCATAATACGGCCTTAATTAAAATATCATGCACATGAATAAGGAAGCTCTCTATATGTCAAAAAAAACTGTATTAACGCATTTTATACCTTTTGAAAGTATCTTACATAAATATAGAACTTGAAGAGTTCTCTCTTCCGTTTGCCTTGATATGAAAGGTAATCGATGTGCAACTCTTTAGCGGAAAACAATTACGAAGTTAAACTTTTTTTACCTTTTTATATTATGAAAGATGCATACATGTTTGTACACGTGTTTATGGTGATTAAGGAACGTTGTATTATCGTTAGGTTTTGGCAGTGTTGCTTCTATCTGTGATTCCATGGCCGGGTCCCAGCGTCTTTAAAATATCATGCCCCCGCGATCGAGCGTCTGTAGTGAGGAGGATAGTTCACAAGGTAAAAGAAAGCATTATACATATAATCAGAATTATTAATTAAAACTATGTAATAAATAGATTATATGTGAAAATATCCCTAAAAGTGAAACAATTTGATACAGAAATATGAGGATTATATCAAAAATAATAAGCAATTATTTTTAATTATTAATTAGAATTTTTTTATGTCACTCAGCATTATTAAGATCAGTGCTAGTCAATTAATTCGTGATATTACTGCAATAATTCAATGGAGTTTGCGTTTCAAGACCGAAAAATTATTTCGGTACACATTTTAAAAGACTATGCATACGTAGGCCCATATTCAGAACGCGCTTTTATCTCTAAAATTCTATAGTATGCGTAATGTAAATTATAGCATGTTAGCGCTCTAACATCGTTGTAAGCGCGTTCTGAATACGGGCTGTAATATATAAATTCACACAGAAACATATAAGTATTTAAGATTAGTCCATTTAGGGCCACTTTCACCAAGCTCAGTTAACTTAATCAATCTAGTAACTGTAATGAAATAAAAAGAGATAAAAATAGTTCTATCTCTTTCTATTTCATTACAGTTACTTGGCTGGTTAAGTAAATCGACGATGGTGAAAGTGGCTCTTAGATCGTTTAAGGCATTGATTTCTATAGGTTGTGTTCTTACATATAAAAAATTATTTTCGGTCCTATAAAAAATTATATCGTAGAATTTTTTTGCTATTAAAAACCAAGTACATCATTAAGAGAATTTTGTTTCCTACATAATCATCATTTCTTCGTACATATTTTTCTTATCGTTCTGGAAGTTTATATATTACCTTGCGACAGAATTTCATTTAGCTGCCCGAAACCAATAAAAACGTATTAATTTACTGATTCACTCTGTCGAAGGCTACATACGCGTGTGTCGACTTCGCGACTGGTCATAAAACTAAAAGCAATGGTAATTGGAATGTGCCACATCATAAATATAAGAGGAGTGAGGAGGAGTCTCTCATTACTTTTTATACGAATTTTTTCAAAGTAAAATAAGCGGAGTGGAGCCATTCGTACAGCATAATCATTTTTTTTTTTAGAAGAACGTTGGCGAGGCCAATGTTACGAGACAACAGAAACAGTACATGTCATTATCGATCAACTGAAACGGAGTTCTACCACAAGAGAATATTCAAACTTTTAAAACTATACGAAAAATGTTTACAAAGAAGTATGAGAATTACGTAGAAAAGTAAACAAAAGTCTGTAGATTAAGATGATGTGTGTACTTGGTTTTTTAATAACAAAAAATTCTAATTTATAAAAAATTGTGGCTCATTACTTTCGATGACTTTCATATTTTTACTTGAGAAACAAAGAATATATTTTTCAAAAAAATACTTTTTAAAAATCTGATAATTTTTTTTACAATAGTTTATTGAACTATAAAATTATAAAAAGATAAAAATTCAGGATAATCTTTTGAATTTTATTAAAATTTCAGAGATGGATGCCAATATTGAAGAAGTATCAGGTAGAATTACCATTGGAATGCCCGTTCCACGAGAGTCGAGATATTTTTCGGCCACAACAAAAGGCAAAGCATCAACACAGGCCATCACAATGGACCTGCGGCCTTTGCGGCAAGTCCTTTTACGCCGAGAAACATTTGGACGCCCACTTCGATAACAGACACAAGAGCAATGTTAATACGGTAAATCATACGTAAAAGATACAAATTTACATTGTCTCTCGATCATTGTAATCACAGTTGTTACCTTTCTACTGAAGATCACTATTTTACAGTAGATCAATTGTCTATTAAAACTGTCTTGGAAAAACTGTCAAAATTGTAGTTCTGTAATAATGCATCTCTCTAAAAAGAAGTTCTCAAGGTTTTAACTTCTTGCAATATTTTACTTTTGAAATTTTTATAAGCAATCGACAAAATAGTGACATCTCCGATAGTATAATGTGACGACCGTGATTGTAATATATTTTAAAGATTAAATAATTTAGTCAAAAAATATATAACAAATTGTTGGTAACTCAATTTTTTTTAATGTATGCTATATAATGTTATATATATTTTTTTAAAGATTCTATTTCTTAATTATATTTTTTATAAATTTTTTATTTTTCTTTCTAATTACTGCATAATCTTTATCTTGACAAAGTTTTCATCAATTTAGAAATTATCTTTGGTCTTTAATAATTAGTAATTACTACACAATTACGAATTACCAACGAGCCGAAGCTTTTTATCAATTTCTCAGAAAAATGCAACATCTAAATATGTTCTTTTCTTCAGGCAGAAGACGCGGTATGCCTAGCGGACTACTGCGACATTATGCGTTGCGAGGTGCTGGGCAACCGCGACTTCGAGAACTCGGTGGACGACGATGGCGGTCACCTGAATACCGACATCCAGGTGTGGCGCGAAAATACCGAGCAGCAAAAACAACAGCAACAGCGGCGCAGCACTTCTATCGTGCCCTGCGGGTCGCGTGGCCTCGCCAGGATGTATCCTACAGATAAGTCCTGCGCCATTGCTGGCGGTGGAGCGGTGACGAATCTGCAGCGTTACTGCCGTCGTGACGACCACCATGACGACGGTGATATGCACAATCATAGATTAGCGAGATCATCTTATCACAATGAGATCGCTGAAACGGATAATAAGAATGATTGCGAAGAGGATGAGGACGAAGAAGACGAAGAGGACATGGAAGACGAGGAGAATCTGGTAGAAGCAGCACTACCTGCCGTCGACAAAAAACAGAGACGGCGAGGACTGCATTTGAGAAAATTAAAATCCAACTGTAAGCCAGAAGAATTGCAGAAATTGAAGACCCAGTGTGAAGTGAGTTACTGCGAAATGACGTGAAGTTACTGCATGACCACTGCTGCAATTTTATCTGAGAGAAAAGATTTTGTATTTATGACTATATAATTGCATGATAAAATAATTATTTTTCGCTTATTTGTATTGAATATTTTTAGGTCAATTTTCTCTTACTATTATTTAAAATAATTAACAGCTCTATTTTTACATTTATTACTGTTATGTGTGTTTGTAATAATAATAATTCTATATATCTCTCTCAAAAAGTTCTTGAAGCTATAAATATAATTGTTATTACTAATATTATAGTAGTTATAACTATAATAATGATAAAACTCTATAAGAATAACTATAAGAGCTCTTAACTATAATTATTTTATCATATAATTATAATTATAGAAACTTTTCTCTCCGTATAATGTTTCTTTGACATATCTCCGAAATATTTATATCAGAATACATATTATTTTATTAAAAATAGAAAAATCCTGATGAAAGTTTGCGCATTGTCTCCCAATTATTGTAATACGTAATATATATTTTAAATATCAGATATTCCAATTAAGATCGAGTAGCCGCGATTTGAATAATGCGCGATCTTTTATCTTTTTAATATTATACGAGACGGGCACGCAAAGCGCGTTTACATACAAACCAATCTGTGAATATCAATAATATATAATAATCGCGTTTATCACGCGATCGTCAACAGATACTCGTACGCGATTGCATCGCCGGATTACTCGCTAATCTTTCTGTACGAGATTTTCAAGAAATCGAAGGTATGCAACTTGATTATGCACTTAATGCGACAGTTAAAGTTCTCTCATCAATTATGTACGTTATCGACAGGGGAGCTAAATCGAGCGATCTGCTGGTATCTCAGCTGTGATAGATATTGGGAGGACACAAAAAGACCGCAGCGTCACACACCCTGGTACCTGCTGACTGTTTTCATGCTGCTCCTGTTTTCGTCGATTTACGCATGTTACTACATAATCTGGGTTTGCTTCAAGTACGATAAATTTTTTAAAAACTCATAATTTTAAAAAAATGTTAATCGATTACATTTGTTTCTAATAAGAAAATTATCTTACACCGTCAAAGAAACCTAGACGTTAATATTTTTTTTAGAAACAGTACAGATGATATGTATTTGTAATTTTCTAAAAAAATATTTACGTCAAAGTTTCTTTAACAATGTAAGATGAATTTCTTTTTTTGATCTGTGTTGAATAAAACAATGGAAATAAAAGTTCAATAATTGTGAATTATCAAGCTATTTGCGAAATAACATC
Organism: Trachymyrmex cornetzi; assembly: GCF_001594075.2. Taxonomy (NCBI): domain Eukaryota; kingdom Metazoa; phylum Arthropoda; class Insecta; order Hymenoptera; family Formicidae; genus Trachymyrmex; species Trachymyrmex cornetzi. The sequence goes on from NW_017300322.1 coordinate 865,723, forward strand.
CAGCCCGGCTTTATATATCAAATAAATAACAATAATTTATTAATATTAATACATACGTTTCGACCTATAACTTGATCATTTTTAGTGATCTTATTTTAATTTATTCTATTAATCTCCTAATGATTTACATCCGAAGTCTTTCTTAAGTATCTATTTTACATATATGTTATATATATTTATATAATGATAAAATAAATCCGAGGGAATCAATTATCTTTGAATGTATACATTGTGCTCAATATCCTTATTTTAATATCTTGTCAAACAGTCTCTTGGAATTATTTCAAACCGTCCAATTCAAGGATGTATGATTAGGTTAGAGTCTACGCTATGATTAGATTTGAATGACGTAAGAATCTACGCATGTCTTACATCACTCGTTACATTAATGAAGAATTTATTTCTTTTCTATTTTTGTTGGGTGTAGTACCGCAGACGAAGATAGATTGGACGGTGGAAGCGTAGATTACAACGGAAGTACGGATCGCTCAAGTACTTCTCCGTTGCACGATCCGAGTATTCATAACGAAGGCAGATTGGACAGGCGAAAGGGCGATCATGGGGATGAGAATCTGCCCCTATCGAGCGAGGACATGCCCGATCACTATATCTACGTCTCGTATCCGCCCGAGCTAAAGCGGCGACTTCTGGAGAGGTATATCGACTCGCGCGAAAGTGTAGCCATGAAATGTATCCTACGTTAATTATATACAGTGATCCTCCTGCTTACAGCTGCTACAACAGGACCACACGTCTGTAAATTAGGAAGAAAGTGCATACGCGACGAAATTAAAATTTTATTCGGGATCTGCACAAGGGAAGGTATTCGAGGCTGAACTCCTCACTCTCATTTTTCTCGTTATCCTCGTGTTTTGTATACCGAATGTGAATAAATGCATCGTGGACACGACATCAACTGCTCGTTCCATTTCTCTTTATTCTTTTATCTTCTGAAAACGCTGAATCATCGTACGAAAAAAAAAACTAAGATATAGGTATGTGTCCAACATATATGACTATGATAATTATAATTTGTATTACATCGATGAGAATAATTCAATCAAGAGAAAAATATTTAATATGTACAAGAAACTTAAACCGCGAATAATTTATTGCGGAAATTAATATTACTTCAAGCGAGATTCGAATCTCTATATTATGATAATGATCTGGATCTCCACATTATAATAGTTTCATCCTTGATTGTGACAATTAAATCTTTTTTTTCGATATTATTTGGCAGATTTTATTATATTTTGATATTTTTATGTCGAGAATAGAGCTGATTAAAATACACTAACAATATGAGTGAGAATATATATATATATAATTCACCACAATATAATTTGTGCTTTTTATTAAAATAACATTTATTCGATAGAATAAATTATTTATTTATAAACATAAACTATAATATTTTTTTATATATAAGTATATATATCTTAAATAATTTATGAATCAACGACAAAGAGGTAGAATATAATTGTTTAATCAAAATTATTAAAAAATATTTAATTCAATTACAGAAAAAATTGGAAAAAGTTCCACTTTATTTTGACTAGAAGAGCATTTGGTTCAAAGAGTTTTGACTAGAACTAAAACCAATAAGTCATCTTCATAGTTCCGTCAGAATCGCGTTGAGTATCCATCACACTGGATTGGCGAACCAAACGGCGAATACTTGTCGTGCTCGGCCGTTGATGTTCTTCCAAACTGGATGAAGTAAACAACACTTTGGGTACTTCCTGCATCTCTACTGTCTCTCGCGTCGACAAATCCTCGTAAGAAGCCGCGATCGATGATGGTCTAAAGAATACAAATTTTAATAAATCAGAAGTCTACAATTCCAGAAGAAAAAATAGAGAAATTATATCAAGAATGTACAGAAGATGTCATCAAAATATAACTTCTAAATTATTCATTTAGTTTTCTACAAATTAACATAATTATTACCATATATTATTTCGATTTAATTGATATTTTAAGAGGAAATTTATGTTAAATTAAAATAGCTTTCTAATGTTCTATCTGAAATAAAATATAATAAGTGACAATTAATAGAAGTGCATACTTTGCTGGAACACAACGGATACAATCCGCGCATGTCCAATCTTTGCCAAATAATTCTCCTTCTTCAACCGTTTGTGGTAGACGGTGATGTAATGTTTCCGGTAATCGCAGTCCGGACAAGCCACCAATTATCGAGATTGTTCCCAATATGACTAAAGGCAACACAAGGTTTTCTTTCCCCTGCGAATCATGTTCACAAATATTTGGTATATTACAAAAATATAAATTATAACCAAAGATGAATGTCTACATTTTATCTTTGATATTTAAGATAATAAATTAAATTTATTAAATAATACATTATAAATTTGAAAAACTATTGGTGAATTTTATAAAAAGTATATTTTGTGGAAAATAATAATAAGAAATAAGAAAGCATTATTGAAATAAAATTCAAATATCAATTCCAACTCACGAGATATGTTACGAAAGGTATAATGATGAGTCCAAGGCCGCTAATATATGCGGAGAAGCCAATGGCAACTCCTCGTAACTGCGTGGGATAGAGTTCTCCGGCGAAAGGATAAATAATTAAAAATGACGCCGATATCGCGGATTTTGATATGAGAAATAGTATTAATGTCTCCATAACAGCATCTTGAATGAAAAGATAATAATTATAAAATTAATACGTCTTTTTTTAGTATTTTAATTTTAATTAATAAGTAAACTTATTGCTGTCAGTGATATCGGCACGTTACAAAATTAACTGATTATATCGCCACTCTTGCTAATTAATCAAGTCATTAATTAATTGACTAACAGTGCGTACCGGACGATAACAGCACTGTTGTAATGCACGATACCCCAGCTACGACCATGCACAAGCAAAGCGGCCATCGACGGCCCCATCGATCCATTACAACCCAACAAGCGATGTAACTGGGAATCTCGGCAAGGGAAGAAAACAGAAAACTCAAATGTTCTTCATTTCCCAAAGCCGGGCCGTAATAAGAAAGACCAACATACACCATATTATTGGCGAACCTAATCGCAATAAAAATTTATCCATTCCCGTACTATACAAAATGTTTATAAATTATCATGTCGTGTAATATCTATATTCAAGATATTTTATCTAGAGACAAGTCTAATTAGAAGTAAATTATCACGTTCAATTTATAATCAATTTCAATTGTTGCTTTTTTATTGATTACAAAGATAAAAATTTGCAACGTGTACTTATATGAGATATAAAAATTGCAGAAAAATCGTATGACAGATATATTTTTTTCTTTCTAATGTCTAATTTTTTCACCTCTAGATAACTTTGTTCAAGAGATATCTCCCAGAATACAATGGAGATATCTCCTGGCTAAAGTTATTCGCAATTTATCTGGAAAAAATTGGGCATAAGAGTACGTATTTGTATAAGATATATTCCTTTTTTCCGTCAAACTGCAGAAAAAGGGAGCACCCACCGACGATCTGGATCTTGATATATATTGTCAAGATCATCATCCTAAATAACCTCCAACAAGTTTTAGCCGTCGCTCATTATTCGTTAAAAAGTTATTAATAAAAAAAGTTTTAAAAAATAACGTCTACATATAAATCGGAAATTGTTCTAAATTCCACCTGCTGTATTCCACTTCTCCCATTGCCTAGTGGCGCACGACTTTCCACGCGAACACAAGTTCATTGCTTTAGCAGAAAATTTGGGTAAATATGTAGTTTAGGGGAGGGTTAGGATTAGGTTATTATATATCCGTGGGTATAATAACCTAACCCTAACCAAACCATGATCGTGGTTGGGTTAAGGTTAGGTTATTATATATCCATGAGTGTATAATAATCTAACCCTAACCAAACCATGTATCGTAAACCATGTAGAGTAAAGCAGGGAAAAATTTTCTGTTCTAAGAACAAAAATTATATAAGAAAATATGAAAATTGTGCGTCCCCAAGCAGGGGAGGGGGGAGAGGTAGGGTGGAAGTCGCTTCGCGTGGAAAATTGTAAAATATACTTTAAAACAGAAAATTTCTGTTTTATATGGTGGAAAAGGGATATCATACACGTTATTTCTTAAACTTTTTTTGTTAATAACTTTTTAACGAAGGACGAGCGACGGCTAAAACTTGTTGGAGGTTACTCAGGGTGATGACCTTGACAACATATGTCAAGGTCAAGATCGTTAGCGGCTCTCCTTTTTTGCAGTTTTACCTTTTTTCTAAGAATTTGGAATAATTATCCGAAATAAGTTTAATATAGTAACTAAAAAGTACAGAAGAAAATGTCACGAAAACTCCACGAGCAAAAAAGCAGAGATCATTAATACATGAATTTATTATGCTTCTGACGACTGTAAAATGATTAATTGCGCTTGTGTATGTATTTCAACTTACCAATTTAAAGTAATAAGACACGTTTTGAGACGCATATTTGGCAATTTAAAAAGCGAGAGTACACCAGGACCCGTTCGCAATCTCTCCTCCTCGCTGTTCGATCTCGACATCATCATACGCTGACGGAGTTTTTGCGTGAACGATGTCGGAAGTTTTTTACCATTTACATGGGCCAAAGTCTCAAGAATATCATTAGCCTCGCTTAGACGACCTTTCGCTAATAACCATCGCGGTGATTCCGGTAAGAACCTGTACAATGATCTCTAATCTTTCACATGAATATTTACATATGTATACACTGTAAAAAGTAAACTGCTAATTTTAACTTAAAGACGTATGTGGACTTTTCTAAGTATGCAAAAATGTCAATTTTAATATTTTTGCACGTCTCAGAAAGTGCACGTCTATACGTTTTTAAGTTAAAATTAACATTTTATTTTTTACAGTGTATGTACAATGCCCCAAATAGCAGATAATATTTCTAAAATATTTACGAATGATTTTTGTAAATATTTCACTCACCACCAATAAAAAAAGTACATCAAAAAAGGCATGCTTGTGGTCATAGCGAGCGTTCGCCAATCGCGTATTAAATAAGTGACACCTGCCAGCATACAAAGACCCAAAGTATAGAAAGTACAAGTCATAACCGTTACGAATGAACGATAATTTGGGCCGACCAGCTCCAAAGCTACAAAAATTAATTTATAATAAAACCTAAACTCAACTACAAGTGCCGACAGAGCTGAGATAAAATATTTTAATATAATAAATTAATTTCAGGAAAACTAACTGATTGTAACATTTAAATGCTTACATATAATAAACGGTATCTGGTAAATCGCTGGTATTGTCAAACCAACGATAAAGCGTGTAGAAGCCCAAGTCCAAAAATTGTTCGAAATTGCCGTTAAAAAACCACCGATTATTAATGTCGCCAAACACGTAAAGAATGATAACCTGCGACCGATTCTATCAACAAGATAAACAGATTGCTATTTATTGCATGTAAAGGAATTTATTGCCTATTTTACATAACAAAATAAAATTCTATAGTACAATAACAATATGATACGAAATACAGTAAAGTACAAGACAAGCAAAAACGAATGTAGTAAAACAAAGATACAATTTCGAATAAATTTTAATAAATTTTTACACGTATTTGTCTACAAAAACAGAAAAGACAATACGTAATTTCTTTTTAATTAATTAAAAAGAAATTACGATCTAATTAATAATTAAGCAAATCAATAAGTGTTAAATTTCTAAAAATTAAATCTCCTGAATTATCGTTTACCTGTCATTTAATGTACCGAACAGATACACTCCTATAGGGCCTCCTGCATTAAGAACTACCAAACCAATTGTTGGATAGATCGCAAGATCGCACACGAGATTAAACTATAACATGATTTTCTAATGTAATAAAGTACAGCATTTAATCACGATATTTTGCTTCTTTTGTTAAAAAAAGTTTATTCTTGTATTTTTTGAATTTCTTCAAATAAAATATCTTGTACGTATATTCGTAGAGAATCGTACATTCATAATCAAATTTTCTATCAGAAACGAATAAAATTGTGTACCAAAAGTCTGAAGTTTTGAAACTTAGTTCACTTCTAAAAATTTAATGTACTAATAAATTTATTAATTCATAAATTAATTTCGTTGCAGATTCGCTGCAGTGTAAGACAGTAAGCTGTACTAATGATTTTTTTTGTACAATTAGACAAACGTACATCGATGACGATGGACGATGTTATCTCCGAAGTTTCATATTCCCAGCCGTGATCGCAAGGTATGACAGACCACGACGCGTTAGGCAAGTATGTCGCCACGACAGAGTAATTCTCCATCGTTGTCCAGTCGATATCATATCTCATGCACTGGCTGTACGTCTCATTGTCGTCCTACTTTTACATAACATTTTTTAACATCTGACTATGTGATATCACATGAATAATACATTTGCTACGAATTGTAAGACATAATCGATCCTACCGAGCTACATCCGATCGTATGATGAAACAAATAGCAGCCTCGCCTCCAGGATTAACACATTCTATTTTGGGTTGCTACAAAATCTCATATATATGTACAAACGTTGTGCTTACAAGGACAACGTTGTGCTTACTTTTCCAACTGCTCTTGGCGCAATCAATGCGTTCTACACTTACACGTTGTAAACATCAATTTATCCTTGTTGTCTGTCAAATGTTAAACGAGGACAAATGATGTTTTCAAGCACTGTAAGCACAAAATGAAATACACCCAAAGTAAAAGCGAACTATAAATCCAAAATTAGCTTGCTTCGTTTGCATAAGTTTCTAAGTACCGCAATTAAACAACATTCAATTTGCAACTAAATTATGTATGTTGCGATTACTCAATGAATTATACGTGTACAGAGAAAAAGACAAGTCACGAGGAGAACGCAACATTGAAAGATAAGAAAATAAATACATGGAATAATAACTAGCGCTATCATATCTAGCGCTAAATAAGAAGATACGGCACAGTGTAAAGAGCAGCAGATAAAGAAACGGAAAATGACGCATGAACATGTAATGGGCGTCTTTACGAATCGACCTAGAAGAGCAGGCTCGCATAAGCATCAACCTCGACATCGTGTTCTTTTACACCAGCGCACCTGGCTCGCAGGAATGGCGAGGCGTTTTCTGCGAGCAATGTCCATGTTTTCCAAACCCGGTACCTTGCACCAATGCAACGGCGTGTCTGCCATGAACAATTGATTAAAGGCACAAAAACCGCACGGCAAACACGCCGGCAAGCAGACCAACCATAGCAACTGCTTCTGATAACGACCAAACTCGCCAACAATTGGCAAAAGGTCGTCGAGATCGAAGTTATCCTATGAAACATTTTATACAAAGCTATTCGCAATCAAATAGCACTTCTAATTATACAATATTCTAATTATACATCTTATCGCTATTGCTTTTTATTATCTGTTATAGATTTCTTGAGCAGAATTGGCAATATTTTTATTTTTAATATTATAAGAAAAGTATAAGAAAAATTTCAGGAAAAAACAAAATACGAATTTTTTTCTATCCAAACTGATATAGAATCCCACTCACACATATGTATATCTTTAAAAAGTCATATGAATTAGTTGTGTCTTTTATCTCATTAAGACATAATCGCATCAAGATCTCTCGAGAAATTTGTGATTCAAATTGCAGTAAAGTTAATTAAAGAATAATAATTTAGTACTTGTTGAACTTTTCACTTTAATATAGCTAGATTTGTTTTCAAAATTACTTTAATACTAAGCCATGTTTCATAAAACATTTTAATCCTGTTTTAATAAGATTTTAAAAACATATCAATAAGTTTATGTATCATTTCGATAATTAGCGAATAAAAAGTTGAATCAACTTAACGCTATCTTCAATATGAATTTTCGCTTTCGTTAATTCGGTGCATAATCGAAATAAGAGACATAAAAGGATGTCGTTCAAGGAAGCAGATGAATAATACTTACATTAGCTTCCGCGACTCCGGCATTATCGGCTCGCGTCGAGTCACCATTGTCCTGTCGCTCCATTTCGGTAAACTTCGACCTCGTCCCACGTTACCGAAAGCCTCGATGATACCTTACAAAGGCGTCACGTGATGTGCATTAGCCTCCATCCGTGGACGATTTGACCGATGCGAAGCGCGTTGCATCGTTTCTTGCCCTTCTCCCTCCGCAATAAAAGCGTAAGAGTGACTTCTCTTTCTTGTGGATTCACAAAAGTGCGCCATGCACCTCAATGATTTCAGCACTGACGGCGATTCGCCGCGCTGCGACTTCTATTAACAGGACACGGATCCAAAATACAAGAACACCAGTGAGTTCGAGTATTCTTCAGTTGCCGAGTTTATATAATATTTGATTTTTAATAATTTCGAAATTGTTTATCGGTTATATATCTAAAATAGATTCTTAATCCGTTTTCCAGTTTTCACGTTTAATATTCAAAAGATACGGAAAATGTATGGCCTGTTTTAATTTTTAAAAAATTTACGGCAAAAGAAAGATATAATTAGTTCTTCATAATCAGGATTCACACAATAGATCGGATGACGAATGATTGGCGAGAACTGTGAAACACAACAAACGTTGATTGTGCTTCTTTTGTATAACGCAACCGATGCACCCCAGATATATTAAGTTGCATAAATCCTCTCAGATGAAAAAAAAAACGCGAATTTATGATTTATTATAAATAATAACACTGATATTTTGATTAGCTGCACGCGCACGTTTGCACTGTTCGAAAGAACGTATCGGAAATACAACGAACGGGTGGTTAATCTGTGACGCGGGGTGTGCTCTTCTAATTCAATTAGATTAAAGGTATTTAGAAAAGATTAAGAGTAACGCTGACACGCACATGCTGTTACGAACGCATGATGTCAGCGATCTGATCGCCTTTTCATCCCCACTCCATCTGGATAGATGGGATTTTCGTTTCCATCGTGATATAAATTTTTAATTTCATTAAAAAAAAAAATCCTTAGATCATTTAATACTGAATTCTCTCTGGCGAGCGTAAGAACATAAATAATCTGAGGCGATACTTACGGGACCTATTATAAAAATAGTGATATAAAATAAAAAATAAAATTATAATTTTTCCAAAAATACTCTCGCGAAGAAAAAGTGAAAAATACGCGATAGGTGTAAAACTGAGGTGTTCGAGAAAGGGCAGTGACACATTTGGCTGTACTCGATGTATTTGATCGGCGACTGTATAAGTAATAATGCGTATCATCGCGTGTAAGTAGATTTCAAATGGAATTTATTTTCGGGCCATCATGTTTTTCGTGAGAGAAATGAAAACTATGAAATAAAAATAGGAAGCAATTCGCAATTTCTGCCGATTGAATCTCGTTTCTTGATCTCGATATTCGCATTCCCGACTCGCGAGCGCTTCTCCCGCGTTTCGAAGCTCGCTCGTGTTTACGAAGAAAGGCAAATGAAATCGGTGAAGAAACAGCAGTCGAAATGACTCGATATTATATGGCACTGTCGCTTGGCGATTCGTATAATCTTGTCTCTTGCACTCAACGGTACAGTCAGCCACATTAATGTCTTAAGTGATATGCAAATCGAATTGTTCCTGTACGATGCAACGTGGATGATGCATCCCCGTGCATCGAGGACGTGCGAGCGCCGAAAAGAACGTCTTCGCCGCCTTTTACGCGAAGAGTTACAATATTGCGTCGCGATATTTCTCCATGTGTCGTAAGGGCCTTGTGGAGCCCGCTAATCGAACGATCATTAATGTGACCGATTATACGCTAGACACACTTTCCGAAGAATCGTCCCCCAATCATTCCACGATCGCTCTGGCACTCACGTAAGCGATGTAGCCGAAGTCACATTGTCGTTGTCAATTATAAATCACCACAGGAAACACAATCCTCGCAAGCACCACACGACTGACTCGAAACGAATAGAAATAAAACGATAACGCGGTGCATTCAATTCTCGCACCGCGTTGATGTGCCGCACCCTCTCCCATTGAATTCCGATTAGCTCCTTGCGACCGTCAAGAGTAGAGCTCACGATCAAAGAAGCAAGTGAAGGAAGAAATGCACGTTCTTTAAAGATCGGATTATAATTGCAATGCTTACGATCGTCCACTCTTCTAATTTTCGGACACGCTGGTTAAGTCAATAATTTCATACGAAATAGTAGATTTTGATATTTTTTTTTTTTTCTAGATGAAAGAGATCCTTCAAAAAGACAGAGAACACTTTGTTTGCGCGAATCTAAGACTTAGATGGAGTAGACGGCAACTTTGAGTGAATATATATCCTATATATTATCAATTTTAAAATTGCAAGTCAAACGTGAACTGTTTTCAAATTTTAATTTAAAATCCATAATTTAAAACTGTACAAATGTATTGCCTTCATTCACTTGGCTCTCTAAAATTTCGGGATTTACTTGACGTTAATTGAAATTCCCGAGTAAATGCTCCGTACAGTCTGAGATATTGGTGGATCTTCATTGAAATTTTAGTATTCTTATCGAGTATTCTTACCCAATCACGCGATATTCAATATCTAATTATTATTCTATTATATGTTGATTGCCATGCTGTGCAGTCGCGAAAAAGTCTGCGATAAAAATGTCTTTATGTCATAATACGTAACATTTAGTTGACGTGGCAGCCAGTAGATTATGTCAACTCACGCTACATTAAATCTGATAGCTTTATGTTCCCTCTCGCAAATTTCCCTTAAATATACAAAATAAAATCTCTTCTGTAACATCACATTTTTCTCGAAATAGTAATTCTTCTCTTTTAAATTATTCATCCGTCAAAAACCGTTAGATGTCGACAAGGCGCGAACAAATTTGGTGCTTTTCCCTTAGCTCGATACCGATCGCAGACGCAAAAAGGGGCATCGAGTTGAGCAAACATTAATGATTACGTCCGATCTGCGAAGGGAGATCACGCCGTCCGAAAAATCAGCGATTAAGCGAATTGTCCCCTCGCATCGCGAGAGTAGGCCGTGATTTTTGCTCGTCGCCTGTCGTCCTTATCGCGACACGAAGGAGCCTTATCCTATAGAGATCGGCGGATCGAGCGCCAGGAGATTGCTTGGAGGAGAGGGTGGAGCAACGACGGCAGGCGGACGTCCACATCCAGAATCGTCCCCTTTATTTTCTTCTCTCGCTTCACCCACGCATATATAGGTCGCCCAGAAAACACATTTTCTTCCCACCACGCGTCAATTATAATTAGCTCGATCCGATCGTTTTTCTCGATCGGCAGCAGCATTCGGCACTCTCTCGCGCAGCGCACCAGACGTCATTCACGCACGCAACTTTTTTTTTGTTTTTTTTCTCTTTTTTTTTTTTTAATTAGTTCGCCCACTTCGTCGCGACGGTGACGTCACTCTCGGCATTCCGCCCCGGAAAAAATGTTGCGAGTCGCAGGGAGTCTCAGCGAGGTCGTTTTAACGAGACGAGAGATGTCGGTATCGCGACGATTTCGCGGAAACGAGAGATCCACTGAATTTTATCTAGACTTGACAGACGCAATTTTCTTTATTGCTACGGCACTATTGGAATTTTTATTCGGTACAATACGTTACAGTTAATTACTATGGAACACGTGATTCTTAATTGACGGAAAGACTGCAGCATCGATAATTCTTCCCGGAAGTAGCGTTCGCATGCGATGCAATGAAAGGACTTTCTCAATCGCAACTTCTGCAATTTAAAGTACAATCGTAGTTCTCCAAGTAGAGTACTCTTTTTCGGCAATATCGTCGAGAATAAAGAGGAAAAAAATAGGAATACTCTCGCTTCTACTCTCCTGCGATGCACTCGTCGCCACCGCCGCGCGGTTTCAAGCATCGAACAACAGATCTACGCGTTGGGCTCGTGTTTCGCGACTCGATCGTTAAAAAATATTATCGAAAATATTGTCTCGTACGTACAAGAACACCGCAGGCGAAAGGCGAATCGCGAGGACGCTCGCGAGCCCGTGGGATCACCTGGAAACTTCCAGAAACAGCAATATTGTACCGCTTTTGATGTAAGGTCAGTTGTTGTAATCTGATGTTGAAACCCCCCCCCCCCTCCCCCTGTCAAAAATGTATTTTAAAATTAAAAGATACTAGATGCAGTTGCAACAAGATATGAAGGCAGTCGTAAAGAGAGAAAGATGAATACTGTCGAGCTCTTTCTCTTCCTCAGGTATTTTTAAAAATACTCCATTATAATTTTTGGATCCAAAAATATACATCAGTATATTAGCTATATAGAGATTAGTATATTAATAATAATAATATATATAGTGCGCTCACATTTTCTCAGGAATGAAATTTTCCATCGATCCCGCAGGCCGACAAGCGGCGCGATCCGGCCCCGCCTCGCGATACAAAATTTATATTTACTTTTACATATTTGCTTGGCCTTCTGTTACTCCATGCATCGACGATCCGTTCTCTCTTCTCGAACGTGACGCCGCGATTCACGACGAATCACGAGCCAACCACATTATCATCAACATCCTCATCATTATTATCATCCTCAACATCAACATCAACATCAACATCATCAGCATTATTATCATCACCATCATCTTCTCTCTCCGATCCGCTCCATCAATCATCATCGACGCATCCCTGGTAAACTTCCTTACTTACTTCACAGCGCACATCATCACTGATACAGCGTAATGCACACGACTTTTAAATATACTACGTAAAATACGCTCATATCACGTACGTTCGCTCTGGTAAGCATCGCACGCACTCTAGGAGTCTCGACGATGAAAAGGCTAAACAACTAATTAGTCGACAAGATAAGTCGCTTTGTCGTGCTATTATAAGTTCCCCCAGGCTGGCTTCGCATGCCGACGAGAAATCCTCGTGTCATCACGCACCGAGGATCTTCCGCTGCAAGGACATGTTACGTCGCTTCCTCCGGATCGTCACGAAGACGTCGTTACGGCGGAAAAATCTATTGTTAAGAACGTAGGCTTCGCGCGAATATTTTGCGATGACTTACAGTCTATAATGATCTTCTCACAGAGCGGCGTCGGAATCCGATAATTTTTTTTTTTTTTCCACGTTGAATTAACACTTCCTGTGTTAATCTCCTATCACTTTTAAGAAATCTTTGGCATACGAATTTTTGGAATATATAGACTTCTCTTGTTGCACGGATTATCCGAAGCTCTGCTAAAGGAATTTTTAATTCGTTCGATAAAAAAATAGGGATTGATTAACAAGTGTCTAGTCTACGGGATAAAGAATTAATTATACTGTCGAGGATATCGATACTCGTTACGAAGCCAGTCTGATGAAGCACGGTACTCGAGAGCGAGTTTACCTCTGGCCACGATCCCGACATGTGCGTTTCAGGCTCGATCAGGTTGTCGAGGTAGAGGAGAAAGAGAAGGAGCTTTGATCGTAGGATATGCTAGGATCAGGATCGTCCGCCAGAGCTTCGTCTCTACGATCGACGAAAGGATCGCGAAAGGTCGCGAGGACCGTGCTCCCTTCAGGATAGAACGTCGACTCCTCGCACACGAGAGTCTCTCCAAAAATCACAGTCACATATATATCTATTATTTTTTCTTTTTTTGTATTTTTGTATCTTTTGTCACTTCTGTATCTCGTCGCTTTGTCTCCTACGCTTTCTCTCTCTCTCTCTCTCTCTCTCTCTCTCTCTCTCTCATTCTTCCTTTTTCTCTCACATCACATATCTTTGATTCATCCGTTCAGCGATTTCACGCTTCATTCTCGCATCTGACTCTCTCTTTCTGCCTTTTTCCCCTTATTGGCGAATTCGGCGACGCAATTCGCGGCGATTTCGCGCAAAAATTGAGATCTTTTCAAAAAGAAGCGCATGGTTATATAAGTATTATAATAAATGAATATAATATATATGAAAACTTTTAAAATATTGATCGGAACAATAATTACGTTCTTAATCATATTTCTAGCTTTCGATAACTCTCAATATAGATTTAATCAGAGATTTTTTACTATTGAATATTTAACAATAAATTATGGACTTTAAGGAGAAAAATATTTCTATCTTATAAAATTCGTATTGTACTACAACAAATTAAATTGCATAACTTTGTTTTCCCATTTTTGTTTAAATCTGAAGCAATTATTTTTTTTTTGTTATATATAATTCAATAATAATTTAAAGATTAATAAAAAAAGATATATAGATTAAATTGTTTACATTTCATAGAGATAATATAATGTAATCTTTGTTAATAATAATAAAACTCTATAAATATGTACATTGATGCACAATCAATCAATATAAATAACGTGACTGATTGATAGATCAGTCACGTTATTTATATTTCAGAATCATCGTTACGATTTCACAATTTAGCACCAGATTAATTTTAAAAGAACAATCGATCTCAGCACCAAAATCGGAACGCTGCGAATTCCGACGACCGTCACACACAGAAATTGCAAACTCTCGATTGCGAATCAGAAGAATAGGCGAGTGATCGAGTTCTTTACAAGATACGGAAAGACACGCACCGCTGTCCTCTCCGTTGTGGCACTTTCATTCTATTTTTTCTTCTCTCTCTCTCTCTCTCTTTCTCTCTCTTTCTACCTAATCTCTATTAAATGGAATGTATAAAAGAAAAGAATATACACGCGCCTCTTTACCGAGTCCATCGCGATCAAGACATTGATTGCGATTTTTAACTAACCGCCGTCGGTGATAATCGTGTTAAAACGGCAAATTGCGGCGAAATTTCGGCGTTCAGGACATCGTATTTCGACAAGAATAATCAATTTTTTGATAAATATAAAATACTATTGAAATACTTAAATGAATTCGTATGTCAGAATCACTGATGTCATTAATTTAACATTATTTGGTAGTTTATTAATTAAAATAAAATTACAGATATATGTTTAATAGATTTTTGAAAGTCGATATTTAACATAATTGTCTTAAAATAGATATATATACAATACAGTTCGAATAAATATTGCCACAAGTTCGAAACATTTTCCTGTGTTTTCCCAAGACATTTTATTTTATTTTATCTCGTAATTTATGAAAGATCTCATCTTAGAAAAATAGTTTAGCCTTCTCTTAGAGAAGTGATCTCAATATATATATGTATATATATCTCCCACATTAAACTTTGATATTAACTCGACAAGTAGATTTCAAGTCGACGATTAAACGCTTCTTACTTGTTTATTTACAATTTGACAATATCTCTTACAATCGAAGATAATATTATCATTATCATTGTCATCGATATTGAATCTAATAGATACGTGGATAAAAAAAATCAAATTGTCGTACACACCTCTTAAACAAAGGATAAAAATCAAGAGATTATTTTTCTAGAATTTGTGCGAGTTAAGTATCTAAAAATATTTCTCGTAAAAACCCAGGCTACGAAATACAGTGGCAACATTTATGCGGGATAATATGCTAATCATTGTTATCGCGTGTTGTGTGCAAAGTAATTCATAAATATAAAAATTGTTTGAGCATGTTTGAAAAGTGCATTGATCTCATCGATGAACGATTAAGGGCACACAAATTTTAATTTTCGGAGACACAAAAATAAATCAGTGAAACATAATCCATGTGTTACACTGAAGTCGGTACCGATGAAATTTCTGAAACCGTATGTCTCCGCGCCAATATTTGTCAAAACACGTTTTGCCTCGCGTTTAATAAATTCAAAAAACTAGAAATTTCCTATATTAATATACTATCTCCCTTTCGCACTTGAAAAATCACGATAAGAGTGTAAGGATATATGGGTACGTACGAATGCGAAATCGCTACAAAATATTCAAATTACGAAAGGATCTACTGGCAAAAGCATTTGGAATGCATGGCACTACCGCAGACACGTTTCTCGACGACGACGATGACGACGTGACGTAGCTCCGCATTGCGATATTACTGCAAAATGTCGCTAAAAATCGCGGATCACAATTAGAAAAGGAGGCTTCGCGACTCTACGGAACGAACTCGCGGCGACAAATCGTGGTCAGAGAGCACGGCACTGACTATTCGTCATCAAGGACGCAGTGTAAACGGAGGTAGAGATGTAGGATACTTGAGACATCCCGGTCGAACGTGGAGAAGGGATTTTTCGCGATTTCGCATAAATCAAAGCGCGTGATTTCACCGCGAACTTAGATTCCTACGAAAGAGAGAATTCTCCACTAGACTACTTATCTCCAGGCTACGACTCTAGACTACATCAATTATCCGTTTGACAGAATTCGGTCAGTTTAAACGCGATCACGGTATCTTCTCGAAGTCCTAGCGATCCGCGAAGAGACACTCCCGTCGAGCAAACACGGAAACGACGGGCATTTCTGCATAGTAACATACGATCAGGAAGACTATCTCATCCAGGATAGATCTCGAGTGGTCCAAACGCCTTACGAACGGGGAGAGAAGAGAGGAAGAAACGAGTGTTTAAAAAATGTCTGGACAAGCCGTGCAGCGTTGTTCCAAATGGCAGTGCGAAAAGCTCCTCGTCTGCGACACCACTCGTCAATACCGTGATCGCGCGATATACTTGACCGACTACTAAAAAGCACTTACATGATATCGACGGGAGTATGAGGGGAGAAAGTTTAAGGAAATTGGGGAAGTTCTTGAGCATTCGAGATCATTTGCTCCTACGGACGTTCAGGCCGGACGAGGACTTCGGTACAACTAAATCATTTGTGCCATCAAAATATTAACTTTAATTATCCAATCAACAGCAACAGACATTCACGTATGGGGAAAAAGTAACATACGCATCATCTCATACACAACAGGTCACACAGATTCTCGCGCAGCATGATCGGATTAAGGGGCACCCAAGTTGAGTTCTGTAATCTTCCCGACCTTCGCACTCACAATCAGTCTGTCTCTTTCTCTCTCTTTCTCCTGCGCTGTCCATTCAAACTTCATTCTGTTGCATAGGAAAGCGATACTCTTTCTCTTTCTACGCAGGTAAATTCGGCGCAGTTCTAAGCATTGGTGACTAAAAACTGCGATTCAAAATCTGATGCACGTCATTGATAAGCTCGGTACGAGCTTTACAACGAGTCAACGGTGAGTCACTGTAAATAAAAGACTCATTCTCTCTCTCTCTCTCTCTCTCTCTCTCTCTCTCTCTCTCATACATACATACAATACACACACATACATACACACGCATGATTATATCATATATTTTACTACATTTTTCATTCACTCTCTTTCGTATCTATCACACTAACACTTTGTTTCAGAAATTCTCCCTGAGTCTCTTACTCTCACTCTCCCTCACTCGTATGTGTATACTCTCCATCCACCTCGCTTGGTATTCCTGTTGCGCTCTCTCATGTCTTCTTCCATTAATTTTTCTCATTGCTCACGGTAATCGTTCACTGAAGTTGTCCTCTATCTCTCTTTCTCTCTTCTTGGGTTTTAATCTCTCAATCACGCGGATAAAAGCCGCAGGGCTTGTTTGTACCAGGCATACTTGCAACCAGAATCATTTCTCTCTTCTCGGCAGGCTTTTCACTTGACCTTGATTCATTCATCGGCAACATCCACTTGCATTCCTCATCCGTTGTCAGCATCCGGCAGACAGGTATTTATTTATTTTTTTTATTCTCTCATTGTCTCTCTCTCTCTCTCTCTCTCTCTCTCTCTCTCTCTCTCTCTTTCTTTCATTCTCGCTTTCTCGCTAAAAATCCCTTTCTCTCGTATCATATGAGATGCGCTCGACACCGATATATCATATCAATAAAATACCGTCGCCAGATAGGGACACGTGCAGACTCATCACTCCATCTCGTCATCATCGCTTCGGAACTCACGCACATCCATCAACTCGCATCCGCACCATCCAATCTTGTTGTCTTTGTATTGTGTTTGATAGCTTTCTAGTCAAATCAAATTGCACGACAGTACAACCGTGGGGTGATCTGTAAACAACAAAAGCGAGCCAAATATCAGTCACCGGCGCTCATCGGTGCTCGTTCTTTTTCGAGAGGGGGAGTTTCCAGCGGACGTTTCAAATCGCGTACGCGGGGAATCCGAGGGACAGAAAACAACGCTACGACAAAAGGTAGTGCATTCCTATCAACATTGAAGTGATTCTTCAATGCTCACATGCGCTCTCTCTTTCTCTCTCTCTCTCTCTTTCTTTCTTTCTCTCGCTTTCATTCTCTCTATCTTCCGCTCTCCCCCTTCTCTGTTTCCTCTAATAATTCTATCCAACTACATCCTATCCTTGCTATGAAAAGCTCGCCAGTTAAATTAAACTTAACAATCGAAGAATGTATGGTGATACAGTAAAATCGAATATGCATGATAAAGGCGGAGTGCGGAAAAGCGCAAAAAAAAAAGGAACTAAAATAATGAAGATAAATTTCATCCCTTTAACGGAATGCGAAACAAAGTCAAACTCAAAATAATATGCAGTGTTAGTGCATCGCGCGTCGATTAAAATGATCAAATCGCATCGAGAACTTTGTGAATTAATTAAAGACGGCGCATAAAACGAATTGAGAGAATATAAAGAAAAGGTACTCACCAACTGGACGTAGCGTTGGCAGCAGACTTGAGCTTTCGAATCTCTTTCGCAGCCCAGCTCGCCAGCTGTTTAGTTTTGTGAGTGCGTGACTTCTTACCCTTGACCAGCAAATCGTTGAGCGGATCGGTCTCCACCATAGGCAATAGTTTGGTTCCGAACACCATGACGAGATCGCCTAGCAGGCCTACCGCGGCCGACACATTACCCTCGGAATGTTCGCGATCTTGCGCTATCGAGGTGATAAATTGTATAATGTACGGCACATGCGGCTCGATAAGAGAAATAGCGACATCCGGACAATTATTCCCATCACCGCGGAGACCTTGAACGATGCCAGTGTAAGCTTCGAGTACGCCCTCGCGTAACTCGTTGAGATAATCGATCATATCGTAATCGCTTCTATCCACGTTAGCCTGTGATGCTTGTACCAACGTCTGCAATACAACGTCCAAATATATCTTAAATTCCGGTCCGATACTCATGGCGATGTCACCGAAGGCCGAAAAGATCTGCGGTTTAACTGAACGATGCACGGCGTTATTGCTGAGATTCTCCAACAACAGAGTCATAATTTCATCGCAATAAGGAAGCATCTTGTTTTTGAGGGCACGGCAGATATCACCAGTAAGACCGACTGCTGCGCAACACACCTGATATTCGGCATAGTTCTTTAAGCCGAGACAGAGATAAGGTTTGAATGCCTCCATATACTTCAAGAAACCTTCGCCCAACACCTCAACCAAAGTCGAAACTGCCATTAGCGCATCCTCCTGTACACCACCTGATTTGCAGGAATTTGAGTTAAACATGGCAAGCAGAGCGGTCATTATTACGTCGGATATTTGCGGAGCGTCCTCTGTAGTGACTTTACGCAAGACTGATTGTAAAGTCGCACAAAGCAACGACTGCAAATCGTTATATTGGGCACGATCCGAATGACTCTGTATGTGCGACTCCATCTGCAATACTTGTTGCAGTCGCTCCAATATCACCATTGTAGTTTTTTGTACGGTTACATAACAATCACGCGGTGAGTTCTTCACCATCTCCATGAGAGCCTCATAAGCAGCAGATCTCAGATTTGCTTGAGCCCCATCTGGTCGATCAGTAGTTTCCAAAAGTCGTTGAATAATAAAATCGAAATATTGTGACATGCAGTACGTTTCTGGTTGATTGCCGTCTTCGCTCGCCTCAGCAGACTCGTAACTCGCTTCTGCTAATCCTGTAAATGCCCAGCATACATTGGCAGCAACCCGTGGTTCTGCCTTCAATCCGTTCACCAAAGATTCTAACAATGGCTTCAGATAGGTTTCGTTGATTGCGGCATCTGGAATCATCTCGCATATGCGGCCAAATGTCCAGGCCGCAGTATCACGGACGACTACACTGTTATCGTACATCAGCTCGATGAGAGTTGGCATGGCTTGTTCCACTAACGGTTTCAATGTGGCAGGTTCTAAACCACCAAGAATCGAACCGAACGCCATCAGAGCTGCATCCCTATACCTCCAGTCGGGACTTTTAATATTATCCTTGACAAAAGGAAGAACAAACGGAACAATAGCTTCTTCACAGCAAGACGACAGCAACATCAAGCAAACTCCAGCAGCTTTCGAAGGATTCCAATCATCTTCATCATCAAATTCTTCTTGCTTGGTCAATTTTTTCATCAACACTGGTACTAAGTATTGTAAAGCTCCTTTAGCATAGTGACGCGAGACTTTTAGCGGTGGGCGACCTCCTTCCGATGCTTCTCCTTCCTCCATTGATAAGTCCACTTCTTCATCAGATACATTCGACCAGAATTCTATTCCTTGAAGTGCCACTTCATCAATATCAGATTTCATAGCTTCTAATGTAATCTAAAATAAAAATTCCATTAATAAAATATACACTATATTTAATATATCATATTTAATACGTAATGCTTTAAAAAAGACAATTAAAATCCACAAAAATAACACTTACAGGAAACAATGCTGGAGCCATATATGGTTCCATATATTGATAATACAATGACATAATTTTCACAAGACACTGTAACGCAGCCACTCTGATTTGAGTGTTGGTAGACTGAGTGGCTTCACATACTACTTCCATTATGAAGTTTCGTTCCGTCTATATATAGGATTAAAAGATCAAAGCATTAGTTATTTATTACATAAATTGTATCACAGTTATATACATGATATTCACGTCAATGATACTAATACTAACCTCTTTTTCAAAATTTCCTTTGGTGAACTCCAAAGAATTATATAGAGCGCTTGTAGCCGCTAGTCGAACATGATTTGATGTGCTGGAACCCTTCATACCGTGAATGATAGCAGTAAGAATCTCATTTGATTGTGCTACTAACACTTCACTTTCGATTTCTTGGCAGATATATCCAATAGTCTCTAAAGTAGCCTCCTTCATCATCTCGGTACTGGACGGGTTGACAACATTATTGACTAACAATGGAATTAATTCGCTCCATTCCCCGACTCCCAACTCGGCAACAGCAACATAAGCGACGCATTGTGCTGCAGAACTTGGCCTATTGTTTTCTGTTCCCAACGCTCCTAAAATCTGCAAAAATAAGTATACCTCTCTGTGCATGAAGAAAAATAATTGACCAATATATTTAACACACTCTAAAAAATGTTACTTTTGATAATTTTTGTGATAATTTTTTATTATTACTATCGCTATTATTATAAAAATTCAGTATTCATAGAATGAAAAAATAGTTTTTCTGACGATACATTTTTTTTGTAAAGAAGGTAAACGTTACCTTGAAATTCCGACTAGAAGTCATAAATGTACTGCTTATCCCATAAAATGCTTTTTTTCAATATCTTACTTTTTACCCATGTTATGAAGAATTTAAAAATATGGGGTTTTTCTAAAATAGTAAATTTTGCACCTACGACGATGAAGTACAAGTTCTAATTTGTAATATCGATACACATACACAAACCATATAATTTTTATCTCAAAACATTTTTTTAATGCGTTTTTTCGAGTATTCAAGGTAGGTAATATACATGAGACACACTGTATATGGATATATGTGGAGGTATTACGACTGTCTTAGACGCCCTACATAGGAATTTGCTTTCGTGCCTCAGTCCCAGGGTTGCCAGGTATGAAACATCAACCTTCCGCCAACTGCAACGAATCAACAACCAAAAGAAAGGAAGTTTCACAATTTCTTCACTGCTAGCGCTAAAAATCTATAATGCACGTAACACACACTATAGACTTTCAGTACTGGGTACAGCGGAATGCAGCTTCAGAGTTTTAGGATAAGGACATTGATGACATCACAGTTGAAGCGATCAATTTTCATATGTTTTTAGACATTTTGAAAATTATTGATACCTATTAAAATTTTACGCCCGTCTGAATTTTGCGCTTTTTACTGGAATGTAAACTTTTTAGTGCCTCATAACGCCTCCGTATATATGTACATACACATTTAGCAGAATCTATAACGATAAATTGCACTGTTTATCGATAGCCACAAATAGCTAACCTTTTTTAAAAATATTTATAGCAAAATGTTATATATATTTTTAGCACTTGACATGCTTAATTATAATTTTAATATTCTAAAAATATTTTTTAATTTCAAGAACTAGATATAAAAAATGGATTTTATCATACTATTCTTTTTTTTGTTGATATAATTTAAAATAAAACGTTTTAAGAATTATACATTTAAATAATACTTTTTCAATATAATAATTTGAATAATAATTTAATATTCTATTTTTTTATATTTGATCTTAAAAAAAATTCGCCAAGTGGCCTCCTTAACAAATTTCTAAATTTACCAATGTCACAAAATAAAAATTATAAGAGTATACAATTTTATTGTCACATGCAAAAAATGCTATCTTAAAAAAAATTAATATTTAAATCTTTCATGCTATGCCTAAAAAACGAGATATTGAAATGAAAAGGAACGCATTTTATAGGGGATAAACAATATAGTCATGACTTCTTATCGGAATTTCAAAGTAATGTTAAATCTTTTTATAAAAAATGTCATATATCGTAAACGACCATTTTTTGCACATTAAATTTCTATTATTTCAGAAACGTCGTGCTAAAATTTGACATGCGGTTTCGTCTTCAGTGTTAAAAAATTTATTTAAAAAAAGCACCTTGTCTACTTCAAAGTAATTAAAACAAAACATTTTTTAATAAATTAGTGTTATCAAACCATGAAATTGGATCCAAACCTTTCGTTCAGAATTGTATCACCTTGCTATCTTATCACTTACCTATCTACAATAGGATTAAAAGAGTAAACATAAAAATAAAATTGAGAGTAAAAGTATAAACAGATAATAGAGAAGAAAATAAAACCATTTCTGTTTTGTACTCACTTCAAGTAATGTATAATTATAATTTTCAGAAGAAAAAGAATGTTATTTCTACATAATATCAAATAGACTGAAATGTTAAAATAATATGAGAAAATACGATAAATGTGGCACTTCTTACATTTTTCTTGATATATTCCCTCGTTTCAACAGGGATAGTCAGCCAACGTTGCTGATATTGGAATTTCATATCAGGATCTTTGGAGGTAAGTTGGTTTTTGAGCTGTAAGCCCGCTGCCATGCGGGCGACGGGGCTCGCACCGACTGTGACCAGCACGGCGCTGAGTCGTTGCACGAATTCATGCTGGAACAGACATACCACAGAGTATTGCAATTGAATACTTCTTGCACTAACGCAAGATAAATCTCAGTGGCACAATGGCAAATTTATACTCACGAGATTGGTTTCGGCCGCCTGCTGTAAGAAAGTCTGCGCTGCCACCAGCTCATTCTTGTCTGAAAATGCAATAGAGATACATATTATATTCGTATGTTATAATTAATATTAAAAATATTAACCCTCGGTATGATTAGATCATTCATATCCTGCGCATTTCTTTTCTTTGAAATACTGATACTATTTCTACCAATGTAGATTCACTTATCTCGGTTCGAATTACTCTTTATCTTTTTCAAATTCTTAGAACTAGAAAAATATAAATTAGCTCAACTGAGATTAAAATTAAACATTGATAAAAACTGAAATAAGAGTATGTTTTGTTTCATGCATGATAAACATAATTGGTCTGTTCATGTTGCCCGAGTATTGCTTGTACTTTCTGCACTCAGTATCTTCACTTTCTTTCTCTTCAACGCTCAAATATATATTTATTTCATTTTAAGTGCAAAGATTTTAGAGATTTTAAGCAACACGAACAGACATAATGAATCATTGTATCCTTTAATACTTGATGACTAACAAGAATAAAATGATACATCATGCACCTCATGCATGAAATAAAATATACTCCAGAATAATTAGTTATACATTCATGTACAATTTTTTTAGTACACTTTATACATACTTTCTAAAGGTGTTAAAGTATAAGTTAAAGAATTACTTAATAATTTTTGTGATTGATGAAAATTAACCTAAGACACGAATCCATCGTGTGTAATAAAGAATTGAAAAAAAGCATTGGTGTATTAAAAACTAGTACCACGCCAGAAATCATGGAAAACCGTAGGTTAGACGAAAGCGAGGCGCCTCGCGATGCGTGTCGCGCCAATGCGTGCGAATATCAGCAACCGTCACACGAGACAATACTTTTCCGGCGGCGAACAAAGCGCCTAGCAACAGTACGACGGGGCGCGATCAGGCGCGATATCGCGCCTAACAGCATGCGAAATGGCTCACGGTCCTGTCCACGAGGCAACGACGACGGCCGTGTAGCTGGAAAAATTACGCGATCGGCTAAGGCGGCGGCCGTCCGATCCGAGCACGTTGCGACGAGCCTCGCCGGAACCGAGAACGATGACGCGCACGCGGGGTCCCTCCGATATCTCATGTGCTCCAGATCGGGCTCGCCATCGCCCTCGCAGCCACCGTCGCAGCCGCCGTCGCCGTTCCACCCAGCATCGCATCGACATCGCGCTTTCGATCGAGCGAAATCTCGAGAAGACGCCTGAATGGAAGAAAGCGGCCCGCCGCGCCGCGCCGGTCCCCCGTGACGTCGCCACGACGACACACGACTCCGACACACTCACCCGACGAGACGGTCCTCTCGAGGACTTGGATCAGCTGCAACGTCGTCGGGTCCATCTGCATGATTAACGGCGGATTGCTCTCGTTCACGGTGTGGTAAGTCACGGCTCCCGCGATTCGACGCGAGGAAGTTAACGTCTGCTCCCTGACACGAAAGTTCTCGTCACGACCGGCGGATATCCACATGTAGCCACCACCGACTCAACTGCCTTCGACGTTGCCCCCACTCTGACGTCCACTTCCTGCCTGGCGGGCCGATCGCGGATCGCCGTCCGTCTACCTCGCTCTCGCGGTGCCCAGCTGCGCAGTTTATCGCCCCCTCTCGCTCTCTCCTTCTGTACTCCGCCGTCCGCGTTTCCTTCGCACACAACGTGCGGCGTAGTGATATCCGGCAGCCTTTGAGATTCTCGCGCCCGCTGCGAACGAACCCGTGATTACGCCTACGTGAAAAACGTAACCCGCTCTTGACGAGCGACGAAAATTCAACACGATCGCGATAATTATCCCAGATACAAAATCATCGTTACGTCTCTTGCCGTTGCCCCGGCGATTGTATCGTGTTTTCGCGAAAGCGGACTATTTTCTCGTCGCAGCGAGGGACTGCGCATGCGCCGGCCGATGCGCGCACGCCACCTGGCACTGCTGCGAGCAATCGCATTGGTCGTGCAATATCCCATTGCGCAAGATTGACCGTTGGTGGGTTTTTCGACGTTCTGTGACATTTGAAATAAATTTTCCGCGCGAGCATCGCTTTTCTTTCGTGGCGCAACACTTAATTTGCAAACGTCCACTAAAATTTATCTATAAATCGTTGTTTTGTATAATTATATGTGCAGAAACGTTGCAGCAACTCACTGAACAAGTCTGATTATCGAATAGTTTGCATTGTTCGAGAATACTCGAAATAGATTCTGTATTAGATATGGCTATCATCCATTTTTTCGATGCTACAAATACTTTGAAATATTTTTTAATTGGTCAATTGGTAAAATTCTTTTTTCCGATTGATCAATCAAAATCAAAGAGCACTACAGAGCCGAATGGACTACACGCTATATATTGTATATATCTCTCAGAAAAAAAATTGTCGAATCATTTCTTTACTTGACACAGGTATTTATTATAAAATTTTTTTCCCCTCTACTTTATTGTCTATTGCAACATGTGATGCGACTCCTTGTCTCTCACTAGCATTTTTGTTGTCCGATGTACTATGTACAGTCAGAGACGTGCAAAAAGAGTTGGCTGCCCGTGTGTAAAAATAATTTTGCTGTCTCGGCAGTGTGCATATATAATTGTTTAGATGTAGGAATCGACTAGAAAGAAGGAGACAAAGGAAAGGATTATACTGTAACTTTTTCTAGTTTTAATTCTTAGATAAAGATAAAGAATAAATTAACACACATATATACAATGTCAATTTCTATTTATGTAGATATTAGCTGTAATCTCATTTTAACTTGCTTATTTTTTTCTATTTTTAGTCCTCAAAAATTAATAAAAGGTAAAGAATGAATTAAAGCTAAAATTTATATATAGATAAAAATGGACATTATAGATTAATTTTAACTTAGAAATAGTCATAACAGATTAAAGTTAATATTTATTGATAGAAATAAACAATAAAAAAAAAGACAATTTTAATGAAGACGCCAATGTTTAATTAAGGAATTAGTCGGAATACATTCTCTGATCGGAATTATTCATAATTTCCTTATATTTCTATTGTATTTTTTAAGGCAAACGGAATAATTCCGATCAGAATTTGTTCTGAACAAATCCATAATACTCAGGAAGCTGCGATTTCGTCGCATTTATAATTTAATGAATCTCGACTTTGACCGTCTCTGGCTAGGCTCGTCCCTGACTGAACGTATAAATTAATTTATTATGAAAAATGATGAAAAATGTTACAAATATATCTTATTCTTATTGCAAAATTACAATATTGCACGCACGTTGTGCAATATTGCTATAATTGTAAATATTGCAGAATTGCGGCAACGTTAGAAAGTATACATCTTCTAAAAGATTCCAATATAACATCTTAACAACATTGTGTGATGTATTTAATGTAACGTTATTACGTGCGGTAGTGAGTGTTCTTTAGCGATAAACTATTGAACAAAGTTGAACTGAGGTCTAGTGCTGAGGTTTAATGCTTCAACAACGAATGATTACGATATGTACAGATCAGCGAAAATTATCGGCAAACCATTACTCGATATAGTTAACTCCTCTAGAAAGGTATGTGATTATTGTCTTTTACAAATTATTTATTTATTCTTTCTTATATTCATGATTTTTGTTATAAAATTTGACTGAAAAAAGTTGGCTCTTTAAAAATGTGCTAATTTCGTAATAATTTTATATCATCTATAATTTTGTTTTAATATCAGCATGATAATTATTGCGCCTTTAATGTTTGTAATTATTGTAAATATATTTGTCATTTGATATTGAGAAATCTCATCAGACATATTCAATATAATATAAAATAAAGAATATTCGTATGATTGTTCGAAATGAATGGATTGAAGTATCTAAAATTTTTGTGATAAACACAAATCCAAAAAAATTATTTTATACTATCAAAATAATTATGTCGGACGTTCAAGTAGATTACTAGAATATTAAAATTTTTTAGCAACATTGCTTATTATATTTAAATTTCCTACATAATTATTTGGACTCCAACAAAAATACCTGTTATCTCTCTATTTAAATTTTTAGTTAGTTTAACCAAATCATTCTTTCTCTATATAGAAATAATAAATCGCTCATTTATTTAAAAAGTATTATAATCACATATCAAACCGTAATAAAAAGATTTTAGTCATAATTTTTATTTATTTAATCAACATTTATTATCATGATTTTTGTTTCATTAAATTTAAATTATTGTTATTAAATCTTCTTATTCTCTTATCTTTGTGCATATAGAAAATGTATTTAAAAAATAAAATTATTAATATCATATCTTAGAGTGATTTTTCCAAGAACATTATAATTTCATACAAATTCGCGATAACGCAGTTTTAAAATTGTTTATGAATTTATAATATGACATATCCATCAAAATTTCGAACAGTTCTCTCTTGATTAGTCGACGATCAGAAATATTTTTTGTGATCATTCACGTTCGTTCGTTATCTCAATGAAAACGTTTATAAATAAAACATTACGTAAAACAGTATC
Organism: Trachymyrmex cornetzi; assembly: GCF_001594075.2. NCBI lineage: Eukaryota > Metazoa > Arthropoda > Insecta > Hymenoptera > Formicidae > Trachymyrmex > Trachymyrmex cornetzi. Next base: position 893,502 of record NW_017300322.1, read on the forward strand.
GACATCTGCACCTCAATATATATTGTTCTTTCGCATATTTGAGTTCTACTAGAGAACCGGTGTGACGTGCTTAGAGCTATACGGCCAGGTGTACACAATTTCGAAGAAGCAAGGATGGGTTATTGTGAAAAGCTACCCTTGAATAAAAAACTCCTGGACGCATCACGGGATTGTTATAAGTAGACTTGGCAAGAAAAACGACTGAAAAAAAGAGGGAAAGGAGATGCGAAGAAAGGAAAGAAAAACTAGTCGGTCCGTCGTTTTAGTAGATTTAATGAAACGATATACAGAATACATTTGCTTTCGTAATGCATCGCAACGCATTCTCGCGTGCCTTACCATCTATATCACATGTCAATTTTTTTTATTTATAAAATATAATCGTCATAATTTCTTTGTTCTCGCGTCTTGCCTTTGAACTGCCTCTTCGTCGTATATATCGAAAGTATATATATATATTTATATGCATTTATATATATATGTATACATATATATATTTATTTATATATATAATATATTTATTTATATCTGTATTTATATATATATATCTATTTATATATATATTTTTATTTTTATTTATATATATATATATATTCCAAGCGAGAGGGAACTGTGTTGTGGCTCGGGACAGAATTAACAACGAATCAGGCCGGAAAAAAGGTTCCATAAATGTGCGCGCGCGCGTGGGTATGTGTTAATATTTGAGAACGATGTTACACAGTGACATATTCATGTGATATATTACTATGCTATGCATCACCCCTACGATCGACGGTCGTACGGATGAAAGCATCAGGTCAAAGTATTCTCCTCTCCGCGATTTCTTTATTGTCAGCCGTTGTAGTTACACCTGCTTCACACTTTCTCTCCTTCTCTCTCTCTCTCTCTCTCTCTCTCTCTCTCTATTGCTTTCAGTGTCTCTCTCGTGCATAGATCGCGTAATCACACAGAGAGATCACACATTCTCGCGATATGCAATTAATTTCGACTTGTCAAGTCGTACGGCCGTCGATACGCCGACGTTTCCGTCATTTTCTTTGATCGTCCTCCGTTTCTCTTCGTTTCACGATTAATATATTCGATCATATGCATCACGTAAGATTCAGCATATAAAAAAGAAAAGAGGTAGAAGAAATATCGATAGATCAAAAGATCTGGTGCTTTTAGTATGAATCTTGTCTTGCGACACTTACGTGGACATTTGTTGGCTGCTATTCGCATTGTTTCTCTGTCTGTGTAGACACGTGTTCGTTTGTGTTAATTTACTAGATTTATTTTCGGTGCAATACTCATCTCTTACGATGCATATGTATTGTATATGTTAAGCGAGTACATTTGTCGTACATTTATAAACGCGATTTTTTTTGGCTGAGCGTGCGGACGTTTGTACGACAGAGTGAAGCAGTGAAATTTATGTAATCTCATAATTAAGGAGATTAATTAATATCTCGAGATAGATTTGTCTTGTTTATCATAATTCTTATTTATTAAAATTTTTCTTTATCAAAATTTTATCGAATCGCTGAATTTAGTAGGCAAATTATGATTGTATCTGTTAGCCATTTATAAGAAATTATAAGCAAGTTACGTTCGCTTTTTTTTTTTTTTTTATTCGGTTAAAGACCAAAGTTACCTGTAATTTTTATTTTAATAGCATAAATATGTTTCCCTTGACAATGATTATGAAAATTATCTGAGGAAAATGAGAATTCTGAATGATAGAGAAAGTTTAATAACTATATAATAATTCTTGTATATGAAGAAAGTTTGATAACTGTGAAGGAAGAGTGCTAGAGAGACAGATTAATTTTAAATTCATTTGGAAAATATAGGAGAAGTTAGAAAGTAATTAGTAATACGTTATGTGTGTTTTATAACATCTTGATTACCTTTCCATCGTTTTGAACTGTCGGAAAACCGACAACTTCCGTATAGTTTTCACGGCGGAACACACTGTACGCAAACGTCCGCCGCTTCACGAATCAATGATAAATAATTCCCTCGAATAAACTCAGTCAATTGCAACGTCAATCGAGAAAATAATTTATTAACAAAATTTCGAAGAGAAATTAAATAATCTGTTGATCGAACATTTATTGCATACATCGATGAAACGGGGAAAAAGGGATAGATTTACACCTAACGGAATTGACTGTTATTTCGTTACAGTAATGACAGATAATCGATTTAAATAACAATATTGGGACGATCTCGTTCATTTTGTCGTGAGAATATCTTACTATTCACGCCCGAACGATCCGATATGCCCTTCTATTCCTGCTCCTCTTTCTTTTCGCCTGTTTTCTTTATGACATTTTCTCGTAAAAAATAATTCGCCGTAGTGCTGGGTCCAGGGACGATTTTCCGCGATCAGGAGCGGAGACATCAGCCTCGCGCGGACTCTTTTCTCTTCGCGCGGACTCTCGTTATAAGAAAAGATATATAGGAACAAAAATACGTCGCCACGAAACCCCATCTTCCGTGTAACGGAGGCCGTAACTCGTCGGGGTTTCCTTCGTTCTAGTCGAGCCCTTTGCGAAATTCCGATCTCGATCTTTTTGCGACCGATAATTCCTCTCCCGAAATCTCCTCTGGACTCAACACTTTGTTTGCACGAGCGAGATAGTCGATTTCTACCGTTCGAGGATTTCTACGTGTTCCATCTAAAGATGAAGTATGATATGAAGAGAAGATAAGGCGAGAATATCAGGAAAGAAGCACTCGTCCTCGAGAGTTTTAATTGCGCCACGTTTCTTACAAATATGAAAAATGATTTCCATTTTATATTGATACAGATCGATGCCAATGCGTTACCTGATTTTATCTTCATTAATATAAAATTATTTTTTCTTTTTTTTTTAGTTATTTTTTTCTAGTTATTTCCTGGGATTTCCACTCAATTCGTCCAACTATCTCATTATAATAGTACTTATCTTCACAACGGACGGAAGAAAACATTTATATTTACTGAGACATTATTCTGTAAATATTTCAAAGTTCAACGATTAATATTGTTTCTGTATGCCTAGAAATATTTGTCACGATCTCTCGACGCTAAAGAGGATTCTCAAAAAGTGATTACTTTTAGAAATTCTAAAAAGGCAAGATTTTGTATCTCTAAAACTCTTCAATCGATAGCTCATAAATATCTTATTTTCTTTACAAATATCCTCTGAAACAGAACATTGGCATCAGTCTGGTATCGTAAAGAACTCCCTTATCTTATTGCTATCGATTTCGTGGCGCGAATTAGTTTTCTCCAGCGAGAACAAGCCCTTCGGAAATTTGTGCTCTTCGAACAGAAGCAGAATCGACGCTCTCGCATGCGTTATCTTAATTTCGATCGCAAGGGTCGCACAAACCTCTATACCCTCGGATCCTGTTTACCTTGCATTCTTACCGGGCATTTTGTCTTTTGAACACTTGCGCGCGTATCCATCCGCAAACGTGGACGTGTAAATGAATTATATTATAATAAATCATTTGGTACACGGAGAAACGTTTTTTACAAACATGGCAATTTTTTTAGGGGAAGAACTTGATATGTCGTCTATTGCGCATTTTTTTTTTGCGTCAATACCGAATTTTGCGCCCACTGGAAACGGAATTTGTTTCTTTGTAAAAAGAGTAATTATAGAGCATAGAGATTGATTATTTCAAACGTCATCGCTAGTGATTAACAAACGCGTGACACATTTATATGCGATATAAGATTATTGTGCCTATATCGGCCAGTATAGCAACGGTGTCCATTGAGTTCGCCATGTACGTGATAAATACATAATTATTATATCGTAATTTATATAAGATTTTAATATTATTCTCCAATACATTATCGCAAATATGTTACTGTAAACAGTTGAATATTTAGCATTTTTGTTTAAAGACCAGATTTTCAAATTCTCATCACAAATATGTTAAATGACCGTCATGGCGAACCTTGAATTTTTACAAGAAACCGTTCCTTTATAATATTTATTCACAAGTAGCACAGTACAATTATTATTAATTAATCCTTTACGGCCAAAATTATTTTATGGATTTGCAATCGGCAATTAAATATTATATATAGTCATAGTTAATATTATCTCATTGTGATTGCTGTGATCGCGTTTCTGGAGAGTAGATGGTATATTAAAAAAAAAATAATAATTTTCTTTTTGATTTCCAGATTAATTTTTGATCTAATTATTTTGACACAATTATCTTTCTATAATTATTTTTGGTCTAATTATCTTGACACAAAATTATCCGTGTCTACTCTCTAAATTCTTTCGAGTGGAACTTATAAAGAGTTAAAATTGAGTTAATATTGAGAAGAAAATAGCTCAATTTTCAATTTTTAGGAATGAGATTTCATTCTGCAGAGTGATATTCACTCCAAGAGTTTTAGAGAGTGAATTTTTCAGGCCGCAAAGCATTAAATTTTAATTAGCAACAAGAATTGAGAAAACACTTCCGAAGTACTAGCAAAAGCTTTCGAAACGATTGAATAAAGGTAAAATGTCCGTTTCCAGCGACGGAAATTGAACGCGAGTGTATTTGATTACTTCTTATTATTACTTCTTCCGTGCACTGTATCGTGTACGAGATCGCGAATCAAGGACATCACGCGAACGATATCGCTAAACAGAATACAAAAGACATTAATACGAGGAACCACAATCGTAGATAGCTAGTAAAAGACGAATTCGATCCAGGTATTGATTCCGCCATGTCTGCGAAGCGTCGAACATTTGCGGATACACACGACTTTATATTAACATATACACATGTAATTATCATATCTATTGTGCACGTACAGGTAATTAATGTGATCTTTGTTTATGTATGTGTGTGTGTATATGTGTATGTGTGTACGTCTGTAAGGACAATGTCTGATCTGTCGTGTTAAGAAGCTTGGATCGCGTTGCGACGGTGGTTATCGTAAGATTACACAGGCAATGGTAACTACGCCTGAACAAAAATAGATCTCAGGATTATCTAAAGTAATCTACAAGGATAATTAACTAAAGCAACCATAACGGTTGATGCTAAAGCTTAATATCGTAAATATTATCTCTCTCGGTATAAATAAAATAAAAAAGACTAAAATTAATAAAAGAAATCTTAAAAACTACAAAAAATACAAAAAATATAAAAAATGTAACTTTAATAATAACAATAATAAAATAAAATTTTTAAGAATAATATATAACGTGTTCATTAAGATAAAAGGCGAAATCGAATGAAGAGAGAAGTAAAATTTTCATATTTAAATATATTTAAATATATTGAACATTGTGTAGGTGAAAAATAATCGTGAAATCTCTTTTCACTCCAATACGAAGTTATTCCCTATATGTAATCTTACTTTATCTTACGGTACTTGAACGTGGATAAAATATTAAGATATACATCAAAAAACAGAGATGCATGTCGACTGCGGTAATCCTGGCGGCGAGGACGCCTGTTTGAAAGCCTCGATCAGCATCCTCTGCCGTCTATCGCGTCGATCGTAGGATACTGGTGCGTTAAGGGGCATTTTAACGACGACGACAACGACGGCGAAGCTTACTGTAGCGAGACAATGGTAACACAAGGTGGTAGTAAAGGTAGCGCTGGTAACAGTGGTAGTAGTGGTAGTAACGCCATAGAATAGTAACGCTATCAATGAGTAGTAGTAAGTATAACGGTATAGTAAAGTAGTAGTTGTAGTAGTTAAGTAGTAGTAGCGGCGCGTTATACGTATATAAATAGGACACTCTACGTTAGTTTGATTAAAAAAGTAAATGTCATAACGTAATAGGTAACTTTAAGCCGGGCCCGCCTCGCTGTCTCGTGCTGAATTTAAAATTTCTCTCACTTTTCCAAACGAGGCGAGCCCGTGATTGTTCGCCTTAGCTCTCTAAAATCACATAAACGCAAGAATAGTGGTAAAGAGTCGACTGATATCGACCATGCGCTTCGGACGGCGCTCGAACAGCATTGACAATGCCGAGTTCGTTTACGAGTGCGTTACGTGAGAGGAAAAAAGAATTCTCTACGAATCGCGGTAATCACTGCATGGAATCTGCGAAAATCTCATGGTGAAAATATATAAACTGCGTTGCGAGGCTGCGAACTTGAAATCCACTTATACGCGCTACTCCGTTCTCGATATCAAAATATACGATTGAAATAAAAAAAAATATGCTAACTCTTTCCACTTGACGACTTCTGATCAGTTACTTTTAATGAGGCTGTTTTAAATGATTTTTTAGGTGTATCTACTTGTAAAATACTTGGTAAAAAAATGTACTTGCTGAATTTTTAATAAAAATGTTATTAAAAATTATGCGCATATCTAAAACGTGTAAAAAGTGTATATAAAAATACTATGATCGAAAGATGTATCTAGTCGGGTAGTTATTAACTTTTCTACAGTTTACCATAAACTCATAAAATAATAGCGCCACTCCTAAACTCATTTTCCATTAGCATAGATACCCGAGGGACGCATATTGCAACCCGCTGCAGCTTTTCAAATGCACGTGAACTCACAGCTTTCGCTTGTATCTCAATTTCCACCATCGAGTTTCTCATTCGATATTCTTCATTGCGCTCAATCATATTTGCCTCGAGACTGCAAAGCGCACGTCATCAGGGACAGATAAGTATGTCCATGATATAAAACAACGAAGAACAAATAAAAGAATATACTTAACTTTGTAACATAGAATTGCATCGATTCTTGTCCACGAACAAGCAATCGATGCATCTGCACTCGGCATCGTCCGGCTATCGAGAGCGCGACCGACAGTCACGTCCTATATCTACTATTAAGACGGACGGGCGTTGTCCGCCCTCCCCGTCGTTGCTCTGATATGTTGCGAATCGCCGATGCGTTCCCCCGCGACGGGCAAGGTATTGCCAAAGATACTAGACGTGTCCAAGAAGTGGCGGGGGGGGG